>NC_081285.1:3161617-3275054 GCF_030490865.1 Poecile atricapillus
TGGCGGTGGCGGCGGCGACTCTGGAGCGGCTGGAGGTGGGGGGGGGGCGGCCCTGAGGGGGTCCCGGTACCGGGGGGGGGTCCCGGAGCGTCCTGGGGGGCTCAGAAGGAGCCGTGACCCCCCCCCGGGGGTCCTGCGGGCCCCGTCCCCCCTCAGGCCCTGCCGTGCCCCCCCCTCCCCCCCCCCGGTGTCCCCTGAGGGTCCCTCATGTCCCCTCCCCCCCCCCCCTCAGAATCGGCGTCACCCCCCCCCCCCCCCCCCCCCCCCCCCCCCCCGGGGGGTCCCTGGCAGGGCCCCTCCCCCTCATTGTGGGACCCTCCCACTGCCCCGCCCCCCCCCAAAATCAGCCCCTCATTGCCTCCCCCCTCCCCCCCAAAATTTGTGACCCCCCCCCAGAATTTTTACCTCCTCCCCCCTTTTTGCCCCCCTCAGGATTTTTTACCCCCCCCAAAATTTGTGACCCCACATTTCTGCCCCCCTCGGGGTTTGTGCCCCCCCCCAAGGTCTTTTAAATCCCCCCCCCAAGGTTTTTTACCCATTTTTTCCCCCCCCAGGATTTTTTTACCCCCCATTTTTGCCCCCCCCGGGTTTGTGACCCCCCCCCAGGATTTTTTACCCCCCCCATTTTTGCCCCCCCCCATTGTTTTTAACCCCCCCAGGTTTTTTTACCCCCCATTTTTGCCCCCTCAGGTTTTTTTACCCCCCATTTTTGTCCCCCCCGGGGTTTGTGACCCCCCCTCGTTGCCCCCCCCAGGCCCTGTCGTGCCCCCCGGTTTTGGGGGGCTCCCCCCGCGCCCCCCCCGAGGCGCTGGAGCTGCTTTGTCGCCCCTCGGAGCCGCGCCGGGCCCTGCTGAGCTGGATCTGCAGCAGGTACAGCCCCAAAATGGGGCTGGGGGCTCCTAAATGGGGCTGGGGGGGCTCCAAAATGGGGCTGGGGGCTCCTAAATGGGCTGGGGGGCTCCTAAATGGGCTGGGGGCTCCTAAATGGGGCTGGGGGCTCCTAAATGGGGCTGGGGGGTCCCAAAATGGGGCTGGGGGGGATTGGGGTGGGGCTGGGGGCAACCAAAATAGGGCTGGGGGCAACCAAAATGGGGCTGGGGGCTCCTGAAATGGGGCTGGGGGCTCCAAAATGGGGCTGGGAGCCCCAAAATGGGGCTGGGGGGTCCCAAAATGGGGCTGGGGGGTCCCAAAATGGGGCTGGGGGGGTCCCAAAATGGGGATGGGGGCACCCAAAATGGGGCTGGGGGCTCCTAAATGGGGCTGGGGGGTCCCAAAATGGGGCTGGGGGCTCCTAAATGGGGCTGGGGGGCTCCAAAATGGGGCTGGGGGCTCCTAAATGGGGCTGGGGGCTCCTAAATGGGGCTGGGGGGGTCCAAAATGGGGCTGGGGGGGTCCAAAATGGGGCTGGGGGGCCCCAAAATGGGACTGGGGGCTCCAAAATGGGGGCTGGGGGGGGTCCAAAATGGGGCTGGGGGCTCCAAAATGGGGCTGGGGGCTCCTAAATGGGGCTGGGGGCTCCAAAATGGGGCTGGGCGGGGGTCCCAAAATGGGGCTGGGGGGTCCCAAATGGGGCTGGGGGGTCCCAAAATGGGGCTGGGGGCTCCAAAATGGGGCTGGGGGGCTCCAAAATGGGGCTGGGGGGGTCCCAAATGGGGCTGGGGGGGGCGGGCAGGGGGTTTGGAATTGGGGGGGGGTCCCAAAGGGGGAGTTTGGAATTTGGGGGGGGGTCCTGGGGGGTTCCCCAATAACCCCAGACCCCTCCCCCCGCCAGGGTTCACCCCCCCCTCACCGCCCACCTGGAGTCGCTCCCCGAGGAGGCTCAAATGAGGGGTGAGACCCCCAAAAAACCCCAATCCCCCCCAAAAAACCCAAATTCCCCCCAAAAAACCCCAAAATCCCCCCAAAAAACCCCAAAATCCCCCCAAAAAACCCAAATCCCCCCCAAAAAACCCCAAAATCCCCCCCAAAAAACCCCAAATCCCCCCCAAAAAACCCCCAAATCCCCCCAAAAACCCCCAAAATCCCCCCAAAAAACCCCAAATCCCCCCCAAAAAACCCCAAAATCCCCCAAAAACCCCAAAATCCCCCAAAAAAACCCCAAAATCCCCCCCAAAAAACCCCAAAATCCCCCCCAAAAAACCCCAAAATCCCCCCCAAAAAACCCCAAAATCCCCCCCAAAAAACCCAAAATTCCCCCCAAAAAACCCCCAAAAAACCCAAATCCTCCAAAAAAACACCCCAAAATCCCCCCTAAAAAAAACCCCAAAGCCCCAAGCCCCCTCCCCAAATCCCCCAGACTCTTCCCAGTTTAACCAGTACCCCCCCCCAACCCAGAACTGGCCAAACTGGGAGCGAAGCTGATGCTCTGTGGGGCCGACGACCTCGCCCTGGTGGAGGTCAGGGGGGTCCTGGGGGGGTTTTTGGGGGATTTTTGGGGGTCTCTGGGGTCTTTTGGGGTGGAGGAAGAAAAATTGGGGGGGGATTTGAGGATTTTTGGGGGGAATTTTGGGATTTTTGGGGCTTTTATTTGGTTTTTTGGGATTTTTGGGGTGGGTGGGAGGGGTGGAGGAGGAAAATTTGGGGGATTTGGGGATTTTTGGGGGGAATTTTGGGATTTTGGGGGTTTTGAGGAGGTTGGGAAAGTCCAGGGAGAGAAAATTGGGGAAATTTCAGGGGTCCCAGAGGGATTTTTTGGGATTTGGGGAGGATTTGGGGAGGATTTTGGGGGTCTGGGGAGGATTTTTGGGATTTGGGGAAGATTTTTGGGGTCTGGGGGGGATTTTTTGGGTCTGGGGGAGGATTTTGGGGGTCTGGGGGGGATTTTTGGGATTTGGGGAGGATTTTTGGGATTTGGGGAGGATTTTGTGAGGATTTTGGGGGTCTGGGGAGGATTTTTGTGCTGAATTTCGGGGTTCCCTGATGGATTTTGGGTCTGGGGTCTCCCTTTTAGGGCACAGCCCCCCCCGAGCAGCAGCTCCAATTCCTCCAGGACCTTCTGGACGCTGCCCCCCCCCCTCGAGACCCCCCCCAAAACCAGGTTTAGACCCCCCCCCCAATTCCCTCCTGACACCCCAGCCCCAAAACCCCCCCCCAAAAACCCCCCCAAACCCCCCAAAATCCCATCCCCCCCCCAGAAAAGGACCCCCCAAGACCACCCCGTTCCTGCTGGAGCTGCTGGAGACCCCCGAGGGGGAGGCGGCCCTGAGACCCCCCCCGACCCCCCCCCAATTCCTGTGGAGACCTCGGAGACCCCCCCCCAGACCCAGGTGGGTTTTGGGGACCCCCCCCTCCCCCCACTCGGGCTCCCCCCACCCCAAAAATCCCCCCCTGACCCCCCCTCTTGTTTTATTTTCCCTCCCCAGGAGACCCCTCCCCGAATTGGAGGCGGAATTGGGGGGGGTCCGGAGGGGCCTGGAGGAGCTGCAGGCCAAGGTGGGGCTGGGGGCTTTTGGGGGGGGGATTTTGGGGGTCCCTGGGTGCTGTGGGGGGGGATTTGGGGGGGATTTGGGGTCATCTGGGGGGGCTTTGGGGCTTTTGGGGGGGGGATTTTGGGGGTCCCTGGGTGCTGTGGGGGGAGATTTGGGGGGGGATTTGGGGTCATCTGGGGGGGCTTTGGGGTTTTTGGGGGGGATTTTGGGGGTCCCTGAGGATCCCTGGGGGATTTTGGGGGGGGGGGGGGGTCTCTGGGTCCTTTTGGGGAGGTTTTGGGGGTCCCTGGGGGTCTCTGGGTCCTATGGGGGGGATTTGGGGGAAGATTTTGGGGGTCCCTGAGGATCCCTGGGGGATTTTGGGGGGGGGTCTTTGGAGTTTTGGGGGAGGTTTTGGGGGTCCCTGGGGGTCTCTGGGTCCTATGGGGGGGATTTGGGGAGGTTTTGGGGGTCCCTGGGGGTCTCTGGGTCCTTTTGGGGAGGTTTTGGGGAAGATTTTGGGGGTTTTGGGGTCAATTTGGGGCATCCCTGGATCCCAATTTGGGGCTGGGGGCTTTTTTCTTTAGGGGAGGATTTTGGGGGGTCCCTGGGGAGGTTTGGGGGGAATTTTGGGGTTTTTTTGAGGGGGTTTCCCCCTCCCCAAATCCCCCCGTGCTCCTTTTATCCTTCAGTTATCAAATCTGGGGGGGTCCCCAGCCCCCTCCCCCCCAAATTTGGGGGTCCTGGGGGGGGCTTTGACCTCGTTGGCCGCGGATTTTGGGGTCTCAGAGCTCCGGGACCCCCCGGGACCCCCCAGGACCCCCCAAATTCATCCCTGTGGCCCCCAGGCCCCCCCTGTGGGGAGGGGGCTTCGGGAGCTCGGCCAGGTGAGGGGGGGGATTTGGGGAGGGGGCTTTTGGGGAAGTTTTGGGGGGCTTTGAGGGGTCTGGGGGGTTTTTGGGGGGGTTTTGGGGGGGCTTGGGAGGATTTGGGGGGATTTTGGGGGGCTGGGTTTGGATTTGGGGGATTTTTGGAGGGAATTTGGGGAGGGGGGCGGCTCAGTTTGGGGGGGTTGGGAGGGATTTGGGGAGGGGTCTCAGCGAATTTGGGTTCATGGGGGGGATTTGGGGGTCCCAAACCCCCCAAACCCCTTTTGGGGGGGTCCCAAGCCCCTTTGAGGGGGTCCCAAGCCCCTTTGAGGGGGTCCCAAGCCCCTTTTGGGGAGGGGTCTCAGCTCCCTAAAAGGAATTTGGGGGTGGGGGAGGGGGTCTCACCCCATGGGGGGAGGGGCTGGGACCCCAAACTCCTCCCTCTCCCCTCCCCCCTCCCCCCCCAGGTTTTGGGGACCCTGACCCAGCTCGGGGCCAGCGCGGGGGAGGTGACGCGGCTGAGGGGGGTCACCGAGGTCATCGGTGAGTTTGGGGGGGGGGCACCCCAAAAACTGCCCCAAAAACTGCCCTGAAATACCCCAAAAATACCCCAAAAACTGCCCCAAAGACTGCCCCAAAATACCCCAAAAATACCCCCAAAACTGCCCTGAAATACCCAAAAATACCCCCAAAAACTGCCCCAAAACACCCCAAAAACTGCCCCAAAAACTGCCCTGAAATACCCAAAAATACCCCCAAAAACTGCCCCAAAAACTGCCCTGAAATACCCCAAAAACTGCCCCAAAACACCCCAAAAACTGCCCCAAAAACTGCCCTGAAATACCCCAAAAATACCCCCAAAAACTGCCCCAAAATACCCAAAAATACCCCAAAAACGGCCCCAAAATACCCCAAAAACTGCCCCCAAAACTGCCCCAAAAAGTGCCCCAAAATTCTCCAAAAACTGCCCCAAAAACTGCCCCAAAAACTGCCCCAAAAACTGCTCCCAAAATCTGCCCCAAAATACCCCAAATCTGCCCCAAAAACTGCCCCGAAATACCCCCAAAACTGCCCCAAAAACTCCCCCAAAAACCCCCAAAATCCCCCAAAACTGCCCCAAAAACTGCTCCCAAAATCGGCCCCAAAATACCCCAAATCTGCCCCAAAAACTGCCCCGAAATACCCCCAAAATACCCCCAAAACTGCCCCAAAATACCCCAAAAACCCCCAAAACCCCCCAAAAGTGCCCCAAAAACTGCCCCAAAAACCTCCAAAATACCCCAAAACTGCCCCAAATTCCTCCATTTTTGGTTTTTTTTGGGATGGGATTTTGGGGGAATTTTTTTGGGGGGGTGGGGGAGGAATTTTGGGGGAATTTCAGGGATTTTTGGGGGTTTTTAATGGGAATTTTGGGGGGTTTTTAATGGGAATTTTGGGGGGATTTTAGGGATTTTTGGGGGGTTTTTAATGGGAATTTTTGGGGGGAATTTCAGGGATTTTGGGGGGTTTTTAATGGGAATTTTGGGGGGTTTTTAATGGGAATTTTGGGGAGGATTTTAATGGGAATTTTTGGGGGGAATTTTAGGGATTTTGGGGGGTTTTTAATGGGAATTTTGGGGGGATTTCAGGGATTTTGGGGGGGGTTTTAATGGGAATTTTGGGGGGATTTCAGGGATTTTTGGGGGGTTTTTAATGGGAATTTTGGGGGGAATTTCAGGGATTTTGGGGGGTTTTTAATGGGAATTTTTGGGGGGAATTTCAGGGATTTTTGGGGGGTTTTTAATGGGAATTTTTGGGGGGAATTTCAGGGATTTTGGGGGGTTTTTAATGGAATTTTTGGGGGGAATTTCAGGGATTTTTGGGGGGTTTTTAATGGGAATTTTGGGGGGATTTCAGGGATTTTTTGGGGGGATTTTTAATGGGAATTTTTTTGGTTTTTAATGGGAATTTTGGGGGGTTTTTAATGGGAATTTTGGGGGGATTTTTTGGGATTTGAGCCATTTTCGAGGGGGGAAATTTTTGGGATGGAGGAAATTTTTGGGATGGGGGGAGGGGATTTTATAGGATTCGATCCATTTTTTTTGGGGGGGGAGGGGGGAATTTTTAGGGATTTGAGATTTTATGGGATTGGGATCATTTCAAGGAGGGAATTTTTAGGATTGGGGTGAATTTAGGATTTTGGGGGGGGGGGTCCCTTTTAACCCCAAAATTTCCCCTCCCCCCCCTCCAGGACCCCAAATCCCCCCCCTCTCCCATCGCTTCCAGACCCCCCCGGACTGAACCATTCCCGGTAAGGGGGGGGTTTAATTAAAATAAATTCTTTAATTAAAATAAAACCCCGATTTAGGATTAAAAATTTGGGATTTTCACAGCGGGGGGGGGGTGGGGGAGGGGCTCCCTGGAGACCTCCCCAAATTCCTGGGATTTATTTTTGGGATGCAGGGGGGGGGAGGGGAGGGTTGGTTCCGGGGGGGTTCCCGGTGCTTTTCGGGCCCTATAAGGGCAGCGGATCCCGTGTTTATCCCAAATCCGCCGTGACTCAGCCCGAATTCCAAAATCCCAAAATTCCAACCCCTTTGGGGGTGGGGGGGGGGGGGCGTGACGTCATCCACCCCCTCCCCCTCCCCTCCCCCTCCTCCTCCTCTTTTCCCAGCCAAAAAATTCCAGGCGGGATGAGATCATCGGGATTGGGGCCGGGAAGGGATTTCGGGGGGAATTTGGGGGATTTTAGGGGAAAAAAAAAAAATGGGGGAGGGGTCGGTGGAATTTCCCACCTCTCAAAAAATTTGGAATTTGGGGAATTTAAAAAAAAAAAGAGAAAAATTTATAAAAATGGGAGAATGTTCCTAAAAATGAAATTCCAGAGGGGAGGGGATTAATCCTAAAATAATTTGGGGAGGGAATCCTAAAACAAAAAAGGGAGGGAAATCCTTAAAGGGAATTGGGGAGGGGGAATAATCCTAAAAAAAATTGGGGAGGGGGGAAATGAATCCTAAAAAATGAGAATAAAAAAAAATAACCTGGAAAGGGGGGAAAATCCTAAAAGGGCCAAAAATGGCCCCGAAATGGCCCCAAAAGTCTCAAAAATGGCCCAAAAATGGCCTAAAGTGGCTCCAAAATGGTCCTGAAAGTCTCCAAAATGGCCCAAAATGGCCCAAAATTGTCCCCTAATGGTTCCAAATTGTCCCCAAATGGCCCCAAATGTCCAAGTGTCCCCAAATGGCCCCAAATGTTCCTAAATGTCCCAAATCGTCCCTAAAATGACCCCAAAATGGTCCCAAATGGCCCAAAATGCCCCTAAATGTCCTCAAATTGCCCCAAATTGTCCCCTAATGGTCCCCAAATGTCCCAAAATGGCCCCAAATTGTTCTCTGATGGTCTCTAAAGTCCCAAATTGTCCCCAAAATGTCCCCAAATGGCTCCAGGTGTGACTCGGGTGTGTCCCCAGCTGTCCCCAGGTGACCCCAGATGTCCCCAGGTGTCCCCAGATGACCCCAGGTGTCCCCAGGTGACCCCAGATGTCCCCAGGTGTCCCCAGGTGTGACCCCGGGGTCTCTTTGCAGGTGCAGCAGGACCCGGCGGCCTCAGGTGTGACAGGAGGGGACACCTGGGGGTGGAGGGGACACCTGGGGACACCTGAGACACACCTGGGGACATCTGGGACACACCTGGAACACACCTGGGGACAGCTGGGGACACCTGGGGACACCTGGGGACACCTGGGACACACCTGGGGACACACCTGGGTGTGTGTGACACACCTGGGGACAGCTGGGACACACCTGGGGACACCTGGGGACACCTGGGACACACCTGAGGACACCTGGGACCAGCCCTGGGGGTGTGACCCAAGGCCTGGAGCTGTCCCAGGTGTCCCCAGGTGTCCCCAGGATGTCCCCAGGTGTGTCCCAGGTGTCCCCAGATGTCCCCAGGTGTGTCACACACACCCAGGTGTGTCCCCAGGTGTGTCCCAGGTGTGTCTCACCTGTCCCAGGCACATCTGTCCAGGTGTGGACATTTTTGGGTCCAATGTGGCCATTCCAGCTGTCCCCAGGTGTCCCCAGGTGTCCCTGGGTGTGTCCCAGGTGTCCCCAAATGTCCCCAGGTGTCCCCAGGTGTCCCTGGGTGTGTCTCAGGTGTCCCCAGGTGTCCCCAGGTGTGTCCCAGGTGTCCCTGGCTGTGTCCCAGGATGTCCCCAGGATGTCCCCAGGTGTGTCCCAGATGTCCCCAGGTGTGTCTCAGGTGTCCCTGGGTGTCCCCAGGTGTCCCGGGTGTGTCCCCAGATGTCCCCAGGTGTCCCCAGGTGTCCCCGGTGTCCCCAGGTGTCCCTGGGTGTGTCCCTGGGTGTGTCCCAGGTGTGGGCGTGGCCCCGATGCTGCCCCAGCTGTGTCAGGTTCATTAACGCCGTTAGCAGCGCTATAATTAAACCTCATTAACCAGCGGCTCGTTAGCGATTCCCTCTTGATGAGCCCCCGTTAATTAACGCCCTGATTAACCCCAGAACTGCCCCCGTTAATGAGCCCCCCCCAATTAACCCCATTAATGAGCTCCCCCCAGAATGAGCTCCATTAATTAGCCCCCCATTAATGAGCTCCCCAGTAATTAACCCCAGAATGAACCCCGTCAATTAGCCCCCAATTAGCCTCATTAATGAGCTCTCCAGTAATTGACCTCATAACAAGCCCTGTTAATTAGCCCCCAATTAACCCCATTAATGAGCTCCCCAGTAATTAACCCAGAATGAACCCCCCAGCACTCCCCCGGTAATGACCCTTTCCTTAATTAACCTGTAATTAACCCTGTAATGAACCCCTGGTAATGACCCTTTCCTTAATTAACCTGTAATTAACCCCATAATGAACCCCTGGTAATGACCCTTTCCTTAATTAACCTGTAATTAACCTTGTAATGAACCCCTGGTAATGACCCTTTCCTTAATTAACCCATAATTAACCCTGTAATTAACCCCTGGTAATGACTCTTTCCTTAATTAACCCTTAATTAACGCTGTAATTAGCCCCATGATGGCCCCCCAGGAAGCCCCGGTAACGACTCTTTCCTTAATTAACCCCGTAATTAACCCATAATTAGCGCTGCCGTTTCCTCCCCGTTATCGGGGCCCGGCCGGAGCTTCCGGAGCCGGAACGGGGGGGGGAGGGGGGGCCCTATAGAACCCCATGGAACCCCATGGACCACATGGAACCCTATAGAAACCCTATAGAAACCCCTATAGAACCCCATGGAACCCTATAGAACCCTATAGAAATCTATAGAACCCCATAGAACCCTATGGAACCCTACAGAAACCCTATAGAACCCCATAGAAACCCCATGGAACCCTATAGAACCCTATAGAACCCTATGGAACCCCATAGAAACCCCATGGAACCCTATAGAAACCCCACAGAACCCTATGGAACCCTATGGAAACCCTATAGAAACCTATGGAATCCTATAGAAATCTATAGAACTCCATGGAACCCTATAGAAACCCCATGGAACCCTATGGAACCCATATAGAACCCCCAAATCCCCCCAAAACCCCCCCAGACCCCCCCATGGGGTCTCCATGACCCCCCCAGACCCCTCCCCACCCTAAACCCCCCCAAAAATCACCCCAAAGCCCCCCTATAGACCCCTTATAGAAACCCCAAATCCCCCCAGACCCCCCCCAAAATCACCCCAACCCCCCCCTATAGACTCCTTATAGAACTCCCAGACCCCCCAAAACCCCCCCTATAGACCCCCCGTGGGGTCTCCATGACCCCCCCAGACCCCTCCCCACCCCTAAACCCCCCCTATAGACCCCCAAAAAACCCCCCCTATAGACCCCTTATAGAAACCCCCAGACCCCCCAAAAACCCCCCAGACCCCCCCGTGGGGTCTCCATGACCCCCCCGACCCCTCCCCACCCCTAAATCCCCCAAAACCCCCCCTATAGACCCCTTATAGAACCCTTATAGAAACCCCCAGACCCCCCAAACCCCCCCAGACCCCTCCCCTCCCCCCCACGGGCTCCCCAAATCCCCTCCCCCCCCTCATTTTATGGGGTCCCCCCCCGCCCTCCCCCCCCCGACCCCTCCCCGCCCCCCCCGCGCCCCCCCCGGGGCGGGGCCGGCTCCTCTCGTTACCAATTAAGGCTCCGCGCGCGCCGCGCGAGCTCCCGGTACCGGCACCGCCACCGCGCGGGACCGCCGGGACCTCCCCGGGACCACCGAACCCATCCCCGGTACCGGCACCGGGACCTCCCCGGGACCGCCGGGACCTCCCCGGGACCGCCGAACCCACCGAACCCATCCCCGGTACCGCCGAACCCATCCCCGGTACCGGCACCGCCACCACGCGGGACCGCCGGGACCTTCCCGGGACCGCCGAACCCATCCCCGGTACCGGCACCGGGACCTCCCCGGGACCGCCGAACCCATCCCCGGTACCGGCACCGGGACCTCCCCGGGACCGCCGAACCCATCCCGGTACCGGCACCGGGACCTTCCCGGGACCACCGAACCTCCCCCCCGGAACCGCCGAACCCATCCCCGGTACCGGCACCACTGAACCCATCCCCGGTACCGGCACCGCCACTGCGCGGGACCGCCGGGACTCCCCCGGAACCGCCGAACCCATCCCCGGTACCGGCACCGGAACCTTCCGGGACCACTGAACCCACCCCGGGACCACCCCCGGTACCAGCACCGGGACCACCGAACTCACTGCCAGGACCCCCCCGGGACCACCGAACCCACCGAGAGCTTCCCCCGGTACCGGCACCGGGACCACCGAAACCCCCCCCGGCACCAGCAACCCCCCGGGACCACCCCCGGTACCGGCATTGGATCCCCCCCGGTACCGGGACCCCTCCGGGACCACTGACAGCACCCCCGGGACCACCGGGACCACCCGGACCCTCCCTGGGACCACCGGGACCGGACCCCGACTCACCCCAGGACCCCCAGGTGAGGATCCCCCCCCACCGGGACCCCCGAACCCCCCCCGGGACCGACCCGGGACCCCCGAACCCCCCCCGGGACCGACCCGGGACCCCCGAATTCCCCCTGGGACCGACCCCAGACCCCCGAACCCCCCCCGGGACTGACCCGGGACCCCCGAATTCCCCCTGGGACCGACCCTGAACCCCCCCCGGGACCGACCCGGGACCCCCGAACCCCCCCCGGGACCGACCCGGGACCCCCGAACCCCCCCCGGGACCGACCCGGGACCCCCGAACCCCCCCCGGGACCCCCGAACCCCCCAGGGACTGACCCGGGATCCCCAAACCCGACCCGGGACTCCCGAACCCCCCCCCGGGACCGACCCCAGACCCCCGAAACCTCCCGGGACCCCCGAACCCCCCCGGGACCGACCCCACACCCCCGAACCCCCCCCCGGGACCGACCCCAGACCCCCGAACCCCCCCGGGACCGACCCCAGACCCCCGAAACCTCCGGGACCCCCGAACCCCCTCCCGGGACCAACCCGGGACCCCCGAACCCCCCCCCCCGGGACCGACCCCAGACCCCCGAAACCTCCCGGGACCGACCCGGGACCCCCGAATTCCCCCCGCGACCGACCCCAGACCCCCGAACCCTCCCGGGACCCCCGAACCCCCTCCCGGGACCCCCCGAATGGGGTTTGGGGACCCCTCTGAACGGGACCCCCCCCCCTTTTTGGGGGGGCCCGGATTGGACGGACGCCCCTTTTTGGGGCGGGGGTCCCAATTTGGGGTCGGGGGGACCCTTCTGGAGGGGTCATGGGGGGTCTGGGGAGGGGGAGCAAGGCGAGGACCCCCCCCAATTTGGGAGGGGGGGGTCTCATTTTGGGGATGCTCCGGGGGGTCTCTCGTTACGGGAACCCCCCTTGATGGGGGTCCCCCGTTATTGGGGTCTCTCATTAGCGGGACCCCCCATGATGGGAATTATTGGGGTCCCCCATTATTGGGGTCTCTCATTTCTGGGGTCCCCCATCCCCTTTATCCCCCCTATCGCGACCCCCCCCCACTATCGCGATCCCCTCACCCCCCCGCTGACCCCTCCCCACCGCTCCCCTCCCTGCCCGACCCTTCCCCATCTCCCCCCATCCCCTCCCCCTCCCCATTTCCCATCTCCCCCTCCCCATTTCCCATCTCCCCCTCCCCATTTCCCATCTCCCCCTCCCCATTTCCCATCTCCCCCTCCCCATCTCCCCCTCCCCATCTCCCCCCTCCCCCTCCCCATTTCCCATCTCCCCTTCCCCATTTCCCATCTCCCCCCTCCCCCTCCCCATTTCCCCTCCCCATTCCCCATTTCCCATCTCCCCCTCCCCATTTCCCATCTCCCCCTCCCCATCTCCCCCTCCCCATCTCCCCCCTCCCCCTCCCATTTCCCATCTCCCCTTCCCCATTTCCCATCTCCCCCCTCCCCCTCCCCATTTCCCATCCCCATCTCCCCTCCCCATCTCCCTGACCCCTCCCCATTTCCCATCTCCCCCTCCCCATTTCCCCTCCCCATTCCCCATCTCCCCTCCCTCCCCTGACCCCTCCCCATTTCCCCTCCCCATTTCCCCTCCCCATCCCCTCCTCACCCCCGTCACTCCCCATCTCCCCTCCCTCCCGTCTCTCCCCGACCCCTCCCCATTTCCCATCTCCTCTTCCCATCCCCATCTCCCCTTCCCATCTCCCTCCCCATTCCCCATCTTCCCCATCCCGTCTCTCCCCGACCCCTCCCCATATCCCCTTCCCATCCCTCTGACCCCTCCCCATTTCCCCTCCCCATTCCCATCTCCTCTTCCCATCCCCATCTCCCCTTCCCATCTCCCTCCCCATTCCCCATCTCCCCCATCCCGTCTCTCCCCGACCCCTCCCCATATCCCCTTCCCATCCCTCTGACCCCTCCCCATTTCCCCTCCCCATTTCCCATCTCCCTTCCTCATTTCCGTCCTTGTTTCCCATCTCCCTTCCCTATTTCCCATTTCCCGTTCCTATTTCCCATCTCCCTTCCCCATCCCCTGACCCCTCCCCATTTCCCCTTCCCATCCCCCTGACCCCTCCCCATTTCCCATCTCCCTTCCCCATCCCCCTGACCCCTCCCCATTTCCCATCCCCACCTCTCCTGACCCCTCCCCATCTCCCCCCAGTCCCTCCCCCATCTCCCCCCAATCCCTCCCCATCTCCCCTCCCTCTCATCTCTCCCCTGACCCCTCCCCATTCCCCATCTCCCCTCCCCATTCCCCATCTCCCCTCCCCTGACCCCTCCCCATCTCCCCTCCCCATTTCCCCATCTCCCCACCCCCATCTCCCCTCCCCTGACCCCTCCCCATCTCCCCCAGCCCCTCCCCATTTCCCATCTCCCCTCCCCATCTCCCCAGCCCCTCCCCCATTCCCCATCTCCCCTCCCCCCGCTGACCCCTCCCCATCGCCCCCAGCCCCTCCCCAGGAGCCATCTCCCCTCCCCCGCTGACCCCTCCCCATCGCCCCCAGCCCCTCCCCCCGCTGACCCCTCCCCATCGCCCCCAGCCCCTCCCCATCGCCCCCAGCCCCTCCCCAGGAGCCATCTCCCTCCCCCCCCGCTGACCCCTCCCCGTCGCCCCCAGCCCCTCCCCAGGAGCCATCTCCCCTCCCCCCGCTGACCCCTCCCCGTCGCCCCCAGCCCCTCCCCAGGAGCCATGAGCTCCTCAGCCGGGCGGGGCCGCTCGGAGCCGGGCTCGGAGCAGGAGATGCCGGCCACCGAGAAGGACCTGGCGGAGGACGCGCCCTGGAAGCGGATCCAGCAGAACACCTTCACCCGCTGGTGCAACGAGCACCTCAAATGCGTCCACAAGCGAGTGGGCAACCTGCAGACGGATTTGGGCGACGGGCTGAGGCTGATCGCGCTGCTCGAGGTGCTGAGCCAGAAGCAGATGGGCCGCAAGTACAACGCGCGCCCCACCTTCCGCCAGATGCAGCTGGAGAACGTCTCGGTGGCCCTGGAGTTCCTGGAGAGGGAGAACATCAAGCTGGTGTCCATCGGTGAGGAGGGGGCTTGGCTGGGGAGGGGGTTTTTTAGGGGTTTTTTGGATTATTTGGGGGTTTTTTGGTTTCTCTCCGCTCGGCCTCGGGAATGGGTTTGGGTGGGGTGGGGGGGTTGTGGTTTTGGGGAGGGGAGGGGGTTTGGGTGAGGGGAATGGGTGGTGGTGGTGAGGAGAGGTGGGGAACGGCTCGGAAATTGGGGAGGGGGCGTGAGATCGACGCGCAACCCCCTCCCCGAAAAGATTTGGGGGTGGGGGT
Organism: Poecile atricapillus; assembly: GCF_030490865.1. Taxonomy (NCBI): domain Eukaryota; kingdom Metazoa; phylum Chordata; class Aves; order Passeriformes; family Paridae; genus Poecile; species Poecile atricapillus. The sequence continues at coordinate 3,176,131 of NC_081285.1, forward strand.
TGAGGTTTTGGGGGAGAAAAGGAGATTTTGAGGGGTTGGTGTTGGTGAGGAGAGGCTGGAAAGGGCTCGGAAATTGGGGAGGGGGCGTAAAATCGTCCCGAGCCCCCTGGAACCGCTCAGAAATTGGGGAGGGGGCGTGAGATCCTCACCCGGAGAAAGTTTTGGGGGTGGGGGGTTGAGGTTTTGGGGGAGAAAAGGAGATTTGGAGGGGTTGGTGTTGGTGAGGAGAGGTTTGGAACGGCTCGGAAAGGGCTCAGAAATTGGGGAGGGGGCGTCAGATCGTCCCCAAACCCTCGGAAACAGCTCAGAAATTGGGGAAGGGGCGTGAGATCCCCCCCGGAAAATGTTTTGGGTGGGGTGAGAGCTGCGGTTTTGGGGGAGGAAAGGAGGTTTTGAGTGAGAAAAATGGGTGGTGTTGGTGAGGAGAGGCTGCGAACGGCTCGGAAAGGGCTCGAAATTGGGGAGGGGGCGTGAAATCATCCCGAACCCCCTGGAACCGCTCGGAAATTGGGGAGGGGGCGTGAGACCCCCATCCAGAAAAAGTTTGGGGGGCGGGGATTGAGGTTTTGGGGGAGAAAAGGAGATTTGGAGGGGTTGGTGAGGAGAGGTTTGGAACGGCTCGGAAAGGGCTCGGAAATTGGGGAGGGGGCGTCAGATCGTCCCCAAACCCCTGGAACAGCTCAGAAATTGGGGAGGGGGCGTGAGACCCCCACCCGGAGGAAGTTTGGGGGGTGGGGGTTGAGGTTTTTGGAGGAAAAAAGGAAAATTTTGGGAATTTGGGAACAGCTCAGAAATTGGGGAGGGGGCTTCAGCTCCCCCTTCCCCCGGGAAGCGCTCAGGAAGGGGCTCAGAAATTGGGGAGGGGGCGTGAGACCCCGATCCGGTAAAAATGTGAGGGGTGGGAGTGACGGAGGATTTTTGGAGGAAAAGGAAGTTGGAAATGAGGATTTTTTGGGGTTTTTTTTGGTTTTTTTGGGATGAAAAAGTGAAAAATCTTTGAAATTGGGGAGGGGGGCGTGCGACCACCCCCCAAAAAAAAAGAGCGTGGAGTTCGGGGTGGAGCCACCGGGAAGTTCCGGAGAGTTGGAATTTTTTTGGGGTAAAAAAAAAGAAAACCAAGAAAATCGGATTTGTGGTGTTGGGGAGGGGGCAAAAAATCCCCCTCCCCAAAAAAATCCCCCTCAAAAGATCTCAGGAATTGGGAGGGGGCGTGCGACCACCCCCCAAAAAAACTCTGGGAAATGGGAATTGTGGAAAAATCGGATTTTGGGGGGAAAAAAAATCGGAGCTCGGGGAGGTTTGAGGTGATGAAAAAGCGAATTCCTCCCCAAAAAGTGCCGGAAATTGGGGAGGGGGCGCCCGGAAGACCCCCAGAAATGGGGGGAGGATCACAGGGAGACCCCCCCAGAGGCTGAAAATGGGGAGGGGTCTCCGGGAAAGGGAAAATGCGCTGGGTTTTAATGGTGAGGAGGGGGCGGGACCCCGGAAAGGGCCGGAAATTGGGGAGGGGTCCTCAAAAAATGAGAGGGGGGGGAGGTTCCGATCCCCAAATTGGGGAGGGGTCTCCAAGGGGGGGGGGGAGGGAGCATCGACCTGGTCCCGCTTGGAGAATGGGGAGACCCCCCCCCAAAAAAAGACCCCGAAATTTGGGGGAGGGGTCCCAAAATTGGGGAGGGGTCCTGGAGACGGGGACCCCCCCTTGGGTAATTTGGGGAAGGGTCCCGGGGGCTCAGGGACCCCCCCTCAAATAACCCCAGAGGGATAATGGGGGGTCCTGAGACCCCTCCCCTTTTTGGGACCCCCCCCGGGAATATTTTGGGGACCCCCCCCCACATTTAGGGCGGGGCTTTGGAGACCCCTCCACCCCAAATCCCACCCCGGGGGGGGGGGCTGGGAGACCCCTCCCCCACCCAGGGGGGGCTGTTTAGGACCCCCCCTTTAATTTGAGACCCCCCCTCAATTTGCGACCGCGGCCTCTCAATTTCGGACCCCTCCCCAATTTTAGGACCCCCCCCCAATTTTAGGACCCCCCCCCCAATTTGGGGCCACCCCAAAATTCGAGGGGGTGGGGGAGGGTCCGGCCGCCCCTCCCAGCGCAGGAATTTGGGGAGGGGGCGCCCCTGGAGGGGCTCGGGGGGGGTCCCGGGGTTTTTTTGGGGGGGGTCCCGTGGGGGGCGGGGTCTCGGCCGTGCCGAGCCCTTATAAGGCCAAAAAATGCTGGAGCGGGGGGGGAGGGGCCGGAGCCCATCCCCCACCCCGGCCACGCCCCTCCCCCCTCCCCAAATCCGCCCCCACCCCCCCCGAACCGCGGGGCGGGGCCCGGGCGCGGCCCCTCCCCCTCCCCAAACCCGCCCGGGGGGGGAGGGGAGCGGGGAGACCCCCCCCGAGACCCCAAAAGGGGATTTGGGGACACCCGGAAAGCCCCGAAGGGACCCCAAAAGTGGGGGCGGGGCCGGGACCCCCAAAAACACCAAAAGGGACCCAAAAAACCCAAAAGGGACCCCAAAAACACCAAAGGGACCCCAAAAACACCGAAAGGGACCCCAAAAATACCAAAAGGGACCCCAAAAACACCAAAGGGACCCCAAAAACCCCAAAGGGACCCCAAAAACACCAAAAGGGACCCCAAAAACACCAAAGGGACCCCAAAACTCCTGCAGGGTCCCCTGAGAGCCCCGGGTGGTGACCCCAAACACCCCAAATCCTCAACGTCCCCGATGTCCCCCTGTCCTCACTGTCCCTGAGGTGTCCCTGATGTCCCCAGTGATGTCCCCTCGATGTCCCCAATGTCCCCAGTGTCGCTGTGGTGTCCCCAATGTCCCTGAAGTGTCCCCCATGTCCCCTGGATGTCCCCAGTGTCCCTGTGATGTCCCCACAGACAGCAAGGCCATCGTGGACAGGATGCTGGGGCTGATCCTGGGGTGTCCCCAATGTCCCCAGTGATGTCCCCAATGTCCCTGGGATGTCCCTGGGGTGTCTCTGATGTCCCCTGGATGTCCCCAATCTCCCCTGGATGTCCCCAATGTCCCCTGGATGTCCCCGCAGACAGCAAGGCCATTGTGGACGGGAACCTGAAGCTGATCCTGGGGTGTCCCTGATGTCCCTGGGGTGTCTCTGATGTCCCTGTGATGTCCCCTGGATGTCCCCAATGATGTCCCCAATGTCCCCAATGTCCCCACAGACAGCAAGGCCATCGTGGACGGGAACCTGAAGCTGATCCTGGGGCTGATCTGGACGCTCATCCTGCACTATTCCATCTCCATGCCCATGTGGGACGAGGAGGATGAGGAGGAGGCCAAGCGCCAGACGCCGAAGCAGCGGCTGCTGGGCTGGATCCAGAACCGCCTGCCCCAGCTGCCCATCACCAACTTCAGCCGCGACTGGCAGAGCGGCCGCGCCCTCGGGGCACTCGTGGACAGCTGTGCGCCGGGTGGGTACTGGGATGGGTTACTGGGAGCACTGGGATGGACTGGGAGCACTGGGATGGGCACTGGGAGCACTGGGATGGGCACTGGGGCAGAGCGGCCGCGCCCTCGGCGCGCTCGTGGACAGCTGTGCGCCGGGTGGGTACTGGGATGGACTGGGAGCACTGGGATGGGTCACTGGGAGCACTGGGATGGGCACTGGGCCCCAGCTGCCCATCACCAACTTCAGCCGCGACTGGCAGAGCGGCCGCGCCCTCGGGGCACTGGTGGACAGCTGTGCGCCGGGTGGGTACTGGGATGGACTGGGATGGACTGGGATGGGCACTGGGATGGGTCACTGGGAGCACTGGGATGGGCACTGGGGCAGAGCGGCCGCGCCCTCGGCGCGCTCGTGGACAGCTGTGCGCCGGGTGGGTACTGGGATGGACTGGGAGGTCACTGGGAGGTCACTGGGATGTAACTGGGATGTAACTGGGAGCACTGGGAGGTCACTGGGATGTAACTGGGAGCACTGGGAGGTCACTGGGATCCCGGTGTCCCCAGGGCTGTGTCCGGACTGGGACTCGTGGTCACTGGGAGGTCACTGGGGGATAACTGGGAGCACTGGGATGAGTTACTGGGATGTAACTGGGATGTAACTGGGAGGTCACTGGGATGTAACTGGGAGCACTGGGATGTAACTGGGAGGTCACTGGGATGTAACTGGGAGCACTGGTGTCCCCAGGGCTGTGTCCGGACTGGGACTCGTGGTCACTGGGAGGTCACTGGGATGGGTCACTGGGAGGTCACTGGGAGATAACTGGGAGCACTGGGATGAGTTACTGGGATGTAAGTGGGATGTAACTGGGAGGTCACTAGGATGTAACTGGGATGTAACTGGGAGCACTGGGATGTAACTGGGATGCCGGTGTCCCCAGGGCTGTGTCCGGACTGGGACTCATGGTCATTGGAGGGTCACTGTGAGGTTACTGGGAGCACTGGGATGTAACTGGGATGTAACTGGGATGTAACTGGGATCCCGGTGTCCCCAGGGCTGTGTCCAGACTGGGACTCGTGGGACCCGAGCCGGCCGGTGGAGAACGCGCGCGAGGCGATGCAGCAGGCGGATGAGTGGCTCGGGATCCCCCAGGTGAGCCCGGGACACCGCCTGGCCTGAGGCCTTCATCATCATCATCATCTTCATCATCCTCATTTTCATTGTCATCATCTTCATTATCTTCATCATCATCATTCTCTTTTTCATCATCATTGTCATTATCTTCAGTTTCATCTTCATCTTCTTTGTCATCATCCTCGTGTTCATTTTCATCATCTTCATCGTCATCTTCATCATCATTATCCTCATCTTCATCCTCATCATCATCGTTCCTGTGTTCTTCATCATCGTCCTTATCTTCATCCTCATCATCTTCATCGTCATCAACCTCATCTTCATCATCATCATCTCTGTTCTTCATCATCATCCTCATTCTCCTTCTCATCACCATCCTTATCTTCATCCTCATCGTCCTCATTTTCATCATCATCCTCATTTTCATCATCCTCATGCTCTTCGTCTTCATCATCATCATTCTCGTGTTCATCTTCTTCATCCTCATCATCTTCATCCTCATCTTCATCATCTTCATCACCATCATCCCTGTGTCTTTTATCATCATCATCGTCCTCATCTTCATCATCCTCATGCTCTTCATCTTCATCATCATCATTCTCACGTTAATCTTTTTCATGCTCATCATCTTCATCCTCATCGTCATCTTCATCACCATTATTCCTGTGGCTTTCATCATCATTCTCATCATCATCCTTATTTTCGTCCTCATCATTCTCATCTTCATCATCTTCTTCATCTTCATCATCTTCTTCATCTTCATTCTCATTTTCATCATTTTCATCCTCGTGTTCTTCATCGTCATTATCATCATCTTCATTATCATCCTTGTCATCCTCATCTTCATCGTTCTCATCATCTTCATCTTCATCATATTCATTCTCATTCTCATCCCTGGCCTTGTGTCCTTCCTCATCATCCTCATCCTCATCCCTGTCCCCGTGTCCTGGTGCCACCTCTCACCTGGGGGTGTCACAGACCCCTCCCCGTGTCCCCTGACCCCTCCCCAGGTGATCTGACCCCTGTCCCTGTCCCCTGTCCCCAGGTGCTCCCCCCTGTCCCCTCCTGTGTCCCCTCTCCAGGTGCTCACCCCTGTCCCCAGGTGTCCCCTGGTGCTCACCCCTGTCCCCTGCTGTCCCCTGCTGTCCCCAGGTGTCCCCAGGTGCTCACCCCTGTCCCCAGGTGTCCCCAGGTGTCCCCAGGTGTCCCCAGGTGCTCACCCCTGTCCCCTCCCCTGTCCCCAGGTGATCACCCCCGAGGAGATCGTGGACCCCAATGTGGACGAGCACTCTGTCATGACGTACCTGTCCCAGTTCCCCAAGGCCAAGCTCAAACCTGGGGCTCCCCTGCGCCCCAAACTCAACCCCAAAAAGGCTCGAGCCTATGGGCCAGGTGAGGAGGGGTCCCCAAAACCCCCTGGGACCCCCAAAACCCCCCCGGGACCCCCAAAACCCTCTGGAACCCCCTGAGACCCCCCAAAACCCCCTGAGACCCCCGGGGTGGGTTCAGGGTGGCTCTGGGACCCCCGGGGTGGGTCTGGGACCCCCATTTTGAGTCTGGGGTCTCACAGAGTACTCAGATTTGGGGGGGTCAGTGGGTTTAGGACCCCCAGGGTGGGTCTGGGACCCCCAGGATATTTCTGGGACCCCCAGGGTGGGCCCGGGACCCCTGTTTTGGGTCTGTGCCCCCCATTTTGGGTCTGGGGTCCGGCAGGGATCGAGCCCACCGGGAACGTGGTGCAGCCCAGACTGGGGGGGGATCTGTGGCTCTGGGACCCCCAGGGTGGCTCTGGGACCCTCAGGATGGCTCTGGGACCCCCATTTTGAGTCTGGGGGCTCACAGAGTACTCAGATTGGGGGGGGTCAGTGGGTTTAGGACCCCCAGGGTGGCTCTGGGACCCCCAGGGTGGCTCTGGGACCCCCAGGATGGCTCTGGGACCCCCAGGGTGGGTTTAGGGTGGCTCTGGGACCCCCAGGGTGGGTTTAGGATGGTTCTGGGACCCCCAGGGTGGCTCTGGGACCCCCAGGATATTTCTGAGACCCCCATTTTGGGTCTGGGGTCCGGCAGGGATCGAGCCCACCGGGAACGTGGTGCAGCCCAGACTGGGGGGGATCTGTGGCTCTGGGACCCCCAGGGTTGGTTTAGGATGGCTCTGAGACCCCCGAGGTGGCTCTGGGGTGGCTCTGGGACCCCCAGGGTGGCTCTGGGACCCCCGAGGTGGGTCTGGGACCCCCATTTTGGGTCTGGGGTCCGGCAGGGATCGAGCCCACCGGGAACGTGGTGCAGCCCAGACTGGGGGGGATCAGTGGCTCTGGGACCCCTGAGGTGGCTCTGGGACCCCCAGGGTGGGTTTAGGATGGTTCTGGGACCCCCAGGGTGGCTCTGGGACCCCCGAGGTGGGTCCAGGACCCCCATTTTGGGTCTGGGGTCCGGCAGGGATCGAGCCCACCGGGAACGTGGTGCAGCCCAGACTGGGGGGATCAGTGGATTTAGGACCCCCAGGGTGGGTTTAGGATGGTTCTGGGACCCCCAGGGTGGGTTTAGGGTGGCTCTGGGACCCCCAGGGTGGGTCTGGGACCCCCAGGATATTTCTGGGACCCCCATTTTGGGTCTGGGGTCCGGCAGGGATCGAGCCCACCGGGAACGTGGTGCAGCCCAGACTGGGGGGGGTTCTGTGGCTCTGGGACCCCCAGGGTGGCTCTGGGACCCTCAGGGTGGGTTTAGGGTGGCTCTGAGACCCCCAGGGTGGGTCTGGGACCCCCAGGATATTTCTGGGACCCCCATTTTGGGTCTGGGGTCCGGCAGGGATCGAGCCCACCGGGAACGTGGTGCAGCCCAGACTGGGGGGATCAGTGGATTTAGGACCCCCAGGGTGGGTTTAGGATGGTTCTGGGACCCCCAGGGTGGGTCTGGGACCCCCAGGGTGGCTCTGGGACCCCCGAGGTGGGTCCAGGACCCCCATTTTGGGTCTGGGACCCCCATTTTGGGTCTGGGGTCCGGCAGGGATCGAGCCCACCGGGAACGTGGTGCAGCAGCGCGCGGAGTTCACGGTGGAGACGATCAGCGCGGGCCAGGGCGAGGTTCTGGTCTACGTCGAGGACCCCGACGGGCACCGAGAGGAGGTCGGGGGTCTCTGGGGGGCTTTGGGGGTCTCTGGGGGGCTTTGGGGGTCTCTGGGGGGCTTTGGGGGGGTCCCTGGGGAGTTTTGGGGGGGTCCCTGGGGGGCTTTGGGGCTTTTTTTAGGGTTTTTTTTGGGGTCTTTTGGGGATTTTTTGAGGGTTTTGGGGGGTCCCCAGAGGCTTTGAGGGGTTCCTGAGGGGCTTTGGGGGGTCCCTGGGGGGCTTTGGGGGTTCCTGGGGGGCTTTGGGGGTCTTTGGGGGTCTCTGGGGGGCTTTGGGGTGTTTTTTTGTAATTTTAGAGGGTCCCTGTGGGATTTTTTGGATTTTTTTTTTTATTTTTTGAGGGTTTTGGGGGGTCCCCAGAGGCTTTGAGGGGTCCCTGAGGGGCTTTGGGGGGTCCCTGGGGGGCTTTGGGGGTTCCTGAGGGGCTTTGGGGGATCCCTGGGGGGTTTTGGGGGTCCCGGAGGGGATTTTGGTTTTTTTTTTGTAATTTTAGGGGGTCCCTGTGGGATTTTTTTGATTTATTTTTGGTTTTTTGAGGGTTTTGGGGGGTCCCCGGAGGCTCTGAGGGGCTTTGGGGGATCCCTGGGGGGTTTTGGGGGTCCCTGAGGGGTTTTGGGGTTTTTTTTTGTAATTTTAGGGGGTCCCTGTGGGATTTTTTTGGATTTTTTTTTAGTTTTTTGAGGGTTTTGGGGGGTCCCCAGAGGCTTTGGGGGTCCCTGGGGGGCTTTGGGGGATCCCTGGGGGGTTTTGGGGGGTCCCTGGGGGTTTTGGGGGGTCCCTGGGGGTTTTGGGGGGTCCCTGGGGTTTGTTTATAATTTTGGGGGGGGTCTCTGTAGGTTTTTGGGGAGGTTTGGCGATTTTTTGATGTTTTTGAGTGGATCCTTGTGGGGTTTTTAAGTTTTTTTGGGGGGAGTTTTTGGGGTCCCTTTGAGATTTTGGGGTCCCTGTGAGATTTTGGGGGTCCCTGTGAGTTCTTGGGATTTTTGGGGTTATTTTGAAGGTTTTGGGGGGGGTCCTGATGGATTTTGGGGAGGGGTCTGAGCACCCGGGACCCCTCCCCAGGCCAAGGTCGTGGCCAACAACGACAAGAACCGAACGTTCTCCGTGTCCTACGTGCCCAAAGTCACCGGCGTCCACAAGGTTTGGGGGCCCTAATTAATTTTGGGGGGGTCCCTGATTAATTTGGGGGGGTCCTTGATTAATTTTAGGGGTCCCCAATTAATTTTAGGGGTCCCTGATTAATTTGGGGTGGTCCCTGATTAATTTTTGGGGGAGGGTCCCCATTGGTTTGGGGCAATTTTAGAAAATTTTGAAGATCTCCATCTGTTTTTGGGGGGCCCTAATTAATTTTAGGGGTCCTTGATTAATTTTCGGGTGTCCCCAATTAACTTTGGGGTCCCTGATTAATTTTGGGGTGGTCCCTGATTAATTTTTGGGGGAGGGTCCCCATTGGTTTGGGGCAATTTTAGCAAATTTCGAAGATTTCCCTCGGTTTTGGGGGGTCCCCAGTTAATTTTGGGGGGCCCTAATTAATTTTGGGGGGGTCCTTGATTAATTTTGGGGGTCCCCAATTAATTTTAGGGGTCCCTGATTAATTTGGGGTGGTCCCTGATTAATTTTTGGGGGAGGGTCCCCATTGGTTTGGGGCAATTTTAGAAAATTTCGAAGATTTCCCTCGGTTTTGGGGGGTCCCCAGTTAATTTTGGGGGGCCCTAATTAATTTTGGGGGGGTCCTTGATTAATTTTGGGGCTTCCCAATTAATTTTAGGGGTCCCTGATTAATTTGGAGTGGTTCCTGATTAATTTTGGGGGGAGGGTCCCGATTTCTTTGGGGCAATTTTAGAAAATTTCGAATATTTCCATCAATTTTTGGGGGAGTCCTGATGGTTTTTGGGGGTCCCAATTAATTTTAGGGATCCCTGATTAATTTTGGGGGTCCCCAATTAATTTTAGGGGTCCCAGATTAATTTGGAGTGGTCCCTGATTAATTTTTGGGGGAGGGTCCCCATTGGTTTGGGGCAATTTTAGAAAATTTCGAAGATTTCCCTCGGTTTTGGGGGGTCCCCAGTTAATTTTGGGGGGCCCTAATTAATTTTGGGGGGGTCCCTGATTAATTTTGGGGCTCCCCAATTAATTTTAGGGGTCCCTGATTAATTTGGAGTGGTTCCTGATTAATTTTGGGGGGAGGGTCCCGATTTCTTTAGGGCAATTTTAGCAAATTTCAAAGATTTCCATCGATTTTTGGGGGTCCCAATTAATTTGGGGGGGGTCCCGATGGATTTTGGGGGGCTCCTGATTAATTTCAGGGTTCTCAGTTCATTTCTGGACCTTCCTGAGACATTTTTTGGGGTCCCTGGGTGAATTTTGGGGGGGTCCGAGGCACTTTTGGAGCATTTTGGGGCTTTTTCCAAATTCTGTTTCTCCCCTCCTGGGATTTCTTGGGGGGTCTCTCCCTCTTCCCCCACCATTTTTGGGGGCCCCCGGTTAATTTTTGGGGTCCCCAAGACATTTTTGGATGTTCTGAGGACATTTTGGGGGTTTCTGAATCATTTTTGGGATGTTTTGAGAACATTTTTGGGACAATTTTTGCCCTTCTCCCCTCTCCCATCTCCCTCACTCCCCCATGATTTTCCCGGGGGGTCTCTCCCTCTTCCCCCCCATTTTTGGGGTTCCCCGGTTGATTTTTGGGGGTTCCCAAGACATTTTGGGATCTTCTGAGGAAATTTTAGGATATTTTAAGGACATTTGGGGACACTTTTTGCCCTCCTCCCCTCTCCCATCTCCCTCGCTCCCCCGTGATTTCTCCAGGGGTCTCTCCCTGTTTCCCCCCCCATTTTTGGGGTTCCCCGGTTGATTTTTGGGGTCCCCAAGACATTTTGGGATGTTCTGAGGACATTTTGGGATGTTTTGAGGACATTTTAGGATATTTTGAGGACATTTTTTAGGACAATTTTTGTCCTCCTCCCCTCTCCCATCTCCCTCACTCCCCCATGATTTTCCCGGGGGGTCTCTCCCTGTTCCCCCCCATTTTTGGGGATCCCCGGTTGATTTTTGGGGGTCCCCAAGACATTTTGAGGGGTCCCCAAGTCATTTTGAGATGTTCTGAGGACATTTTAGGATCTTTTGAGGACATTTTTTAGGACAATTTTTGCCCTCCATCTCCCTCGCTCCCCCGTGATTTCCCCAGGGGTCTCTCTCTGTTTCCCCCCCCCATTTTTGGGGGTCCTCGGTTGATTTCTGGGGGTCCCCAAGACATTTTGGGGGTCCCCAAGACACTTTAGGATATTCCTAGAGGGGTTCTGAATCATTTTTGGGATGTTTTGAGAACATTTTTGGGACAATTTTGCCCTCTCCCCTCCTTCCATCTCCCTCACTCCCCCATGATTTTCCCGGGGGGTCTCTCCCTCTTCCCCCCCATTTTTGGGGGTCCCCGGTTGATTTTTGGGGGTCCCCAAGACATTTTGAGGGGTCCCCAAGTCATTTTGAAATGTTCTGAGGACATTTTAGGATCTTTTGAGGGCATTTTTTAGGACAATTTTTGCCCTCCATCTCCCTCGCTCCCCTGTGATTTTCCCAGGGGGGTCTCTCCCTGTTTTCCCCCCCATTTTTGGGGTTCCCCGGTTGAATTTGGGGGTCCCCAAGACATTTTGGGATCTTCTGAGGACATTTTGAGATGTTCTGAGGACATTTTAGGATATTTTGAGGGCATTTTGGGGACACTTTTTGCCCTCCCTCCCCTCTCCCATCTCCCTCACTCCCCCGTGATTTCCCCAGGGGTCTCTCCCTGTTTCCCCTCCCATTTTTGGGGGTCCTCGGTTGATTTTTGGGGGTCCCCAAGACATTTTGGGATGTTATGAAGACATTTTGGGGGTTTCTGAATCATTTTTGGGATATTTTGAGGGCAGTTTGGTGACACTTTCTGCCCTCCCTCCCCTCTCCCATCTCCCTCACTCCCCCGTGATTTTCCCGGGGGGTCTCTCCCTGTTTCCCCCCCATTTTTGGGGTTCCCCGGTTGATTTTTGGGGTCCCCCCGCAGGTGACGGTGCTGTTTGCTGGCCAGCACATCGCCAAGAGCCCGTTTGAGGTTCAGGTGGGGCGAGCGGCCGGGGACGCCGGGCGAGTGACGGCGTCGGGGCCGGGGCTGGAGCCGCTGGGCAACGCCGTCAACAGGAGCACCCACTTTGACATCTGCACCGCGGGTGGGGGTCCTGGGGGGGTCCTGGGGGGTCCTGGGGGGGCTTGGGGGGTCCTGGGGGGTCCTGGAGGGGTTCTGGGGGGGTTTGGGGGGTCCTGGGGGGGTTTGGGGGGTCCTGGAAGGGATTTGGGGCTGGAGCCGCTGGGCAACGCCGTCAACAGGAGCACCCACTTTGACATCTGCACCGCGGGTGGGGGTCCTGGGGGGGATTTGGAGGGTCCTGAGGGGGTCTGGGGGGGTCCTGGGGGGTCCTGGGGGGGATTTGGGGGGATTTGGGGGGGTCCTGGGGGGATTTGGGGGGTCCTGGAAGGGATTTGGGGCTGGAGCCGCTGGGCAACGCCGTCAACAGGAGCACCCACTTTGATATCTGCACCGTGGGTGGGGGTCCTGGGGGGTCCTGGGGGGGTTTGGGGGGGATTTGGGGGGTCCTGAGGGGGTTTGGGGGGTCCTGGGGGGGTCCTGGAGGGGTTTGGGGGGTCCTGGAAGGGATCTGGGGGGGATTTGGGGCTGGAGCCGCTGGGCAACGCCGTCAACAGGAGCACCCACTTCGACATCTGCACTGCGGGTGGGGGTCCTGGGGGGGTTTGGGGGGATTTGGGGGGTCCTGGGGGGGTCCTGGAGGGGTTTGGGGGGGATTTGGGGGGATTTGGGGGGTCCTGGGGGGGTCCTGGAAGGGATTTGGGGGCGATTTGGGGCTGGAGCCGCTGGGCAACGCCGTCAACAGGGGCACCCACTTCGACATCTGCACTGCGGGTGGGGGTCCTGGGGGGGATTTGGGGGGTCCTGAAGGGGTCTGGGGGGGTCCTGAGGGGTCCTGGGGGAAGTTTGGGGGGTCCTGGGGGATTTGGGGGGGTCCTGGGGGGGTCTGGGAGGGTTTGGAAGGGATTTGTGGAGTCCTGAGGGGGTCCAAGAGGGGTTTGGGGGGGATTTGAGAGGGTCCTGGAGGGGTCTGGGGGGGTCCTTGGTGGGTTTGGGGGTCGTGGGGGGGGGCTGGAAGGGATTTGGGGGGTCCTGGGGGTTCCTAGAGTGGTCTGGGGGGGTCTGGGGGGATTTGGGAGCATTTGGAGGATTTCTGGGGAAATTTTTGGGATTTCCATGGGGATTTTTCCATTATTACCTGAATTTGAGGAGGGGTCTCCACTCAGGCACGGGTCCGGGTGAGGTGGGGGTCTCTGAGGGGGTCTCTGAGGGGATTTTGGGGATTTCTCTCAGAATTTTGGGGAATTTTTGGGATTTCCGTGGGGATTTTTGGGATTTCCGTGGGGATTTTTCCATTTCTACCTGAATTTGAGGAGGGGTCTCCACTCAGGTGCGGGTCCGGGTGAGGTGGGGGTCTCTGAGGGGGTCTCTGGGAGGATTTTGGGGATTTCTCTCAGAATTTTGGGGAATTTTGGGGATTTCCGTGGGGATTTTTGGGATTTCCGTGGGGATTTTTGGGATTTCCGTGGGGATTTTTCCATTTCTACCTGAATTTGAGGAGGGGTCTCCGTGCCCCCCCCTCAGGTGCGGGTCCAGGTGAGGTTGGGGTCTCCATCGTTGACCCCAGTGGGCGCCGCGGGACCCCCGAGGCCGTTCTGGAGGATCGAGGTTCCGGAACTTTCCGCTGTTCCTACAAACCCCAGAGCGAGGGGCAGCACCTGGTGAACGTCACCTTCGGGGGGGTCCCCATCCCCCGCAGCCCCTTCAACGTCACCGTGGGCCAGGGTGAGACCCCTCCCCAAAATCAGACAAACCCCTCCCCCCTCCCCCAGACCCCCTCCCCTAAAACAAAAATCCAATTTTTTGTGTTTTTTGCTGTCCCCAAATTTGGGGTTTCTGCTCTGGAATCTTCCCTGGGTTGGGGTCTCTGCTCTTGCTGGGGGTTGGGGGTCTCTGGGTGTGCGACCACCCCCCAAATTTGGGGTTTTTGTGCTTCAAACTCCCCAAATTTGGGGTTTTTGTGCTTCAAACCCCCCAAATTTGGGGTTTTTGTGCTTCAAACCCCCAAATTTGGGGTCTTTGCTTAAATCTCTCCAATTTGGGGGCTCTGTCCTTCAAACCCCCCAAATTCGGGGGTCTCTGTGCTCTGATCCCCAAATTCAGGGGTCTCTGTGCTCCCACCCCCCAAATTCGGGGGTCTCTGTCCTTCAAGCTCCCCAAATTTGGGGTCTCTGTACTCCCACCCCCCAAATTCGGGGGTCTCTGTGCTCCCACCCCCCAAATTCGGGGGTCTCTGTGCTCTGATCCCCAAATTCGGGGTCTCTGTGCTCCCGATCCCCAAATTCGGGGGTCTCTGTGCTCTGATCCCCAAATTCGGGGGTCTCTGTGCTCTGATCCCCAAATTCGGGGGTCTCTGTGCTCTGATCCCCAAATTCGGGGGTCTCTGTGCTCTGATCCCCAAATTCAGGGGTCTCTGTGCTCTGATCCCCAAATTCAGGGGTCTCTGTGCTCTGATCCCCAAATTCGGGGTCTCTGTGCTCCCACCCCCCAAATTCGGGGGTCTCTGTGCTCTGATCCCCAAATTCGGGGGTCTCTGTGCTCCCACCCCCCAAATTCGGGGGTCTCTGTCCTTGCTGAGCTCGGGGGTCTCTGGGGGGGTTTCGGGGCTGTCGCTGCTTTTTGGGGAGGGGTCTCCCCCCCCCCGTGACTTTGCTCTCTCTCTCTCTCTGTCCCTGTGTCCGTCTGTCCCTCTGTCCCCTCTCTCTGTCCGTCTGTCCCGGCAGCGCCGCCCGGGGGGACCCCACTGACGGTGAGGGGGGGGCTGAGGGGAGGGGAGGGGTCCCCAAAACCCTTCTGAGCCCCTCCCCAAATTCCCCTCAAAATCCTCCCAAAATCCTCCCAAAATTATCCCCAAATCCCCCCCAAATCCTCCCCAAAATTATCCCAAATTCCCCCCCAAATCCTCCCAAAATTATCCCAAATTCCCCTCAAAATTATCCCAAATTCCCCTCAAAATTATCCCAAAATCCCCCCCAAATCCTCCCCAAAATTATCCCAAATTCCCCTCAAAATTATCCCCAAATCCTCCCCAAATCCTCCCAAAATTATCCCAAATTCCCCTCAAAATCCCCCCCAAAATCCCTCCCAAATCCTCCCAAAATTATCCCAAATTCCCCTCAAATCCTCCCAAAATTATCCCAAATTCCCCTCAAAATCCCTCCCAAAATCCCCTCAAAATTATCCCAAAATCCCCTCAAAATTATCCCAAAATCCCCCCACAATCCTCCCCAAAATTATCCCAAATTCCCCTCAAAATCCCTCCCAAAATCCCCAAAATCCCCCCCAAATCTTCCCCCAAATTATCCCAAAATCCTCCCAAAATCCCCTCAAAATCTGCCCCAAATTCCCCAAAATCCCCCCCAAATCCTCCCAAATTCCCCTCAAAATTATCTCAAAATCCCCAAAATCCTCCCTGGTTTTTGGGGGGATTTTTTTTTTATTTTCCAGGGATTTTTGGGGATTTTTCCGTGTTTTTTGAGGGGATCCCCGTACCAGGGGTGGGGTTTAGGATCCTGGGGGATATTTTGGGGTCCCAGGGGTTATTTTGGGATATTTTGGGTTATTTTGGGTTATTTTGGGGTGGGGTTTGGGTTATTTTGGGATATTTTGGGTTATTTTGGGATGTTTTGGGATATTTTGGGTTATTTTGGGATATTTTGGGGGTCTCACGGTGCCCCCCACCCCCCCAGCCTGCACACCGGGCGCTGTCTGGGGCTGTTTTGGGGTCCCAGGGATTATTTTGGGGTGGGGTTTGGGGTCCCAGGGTTTATTTTGGGATATTTTGGGTTATTTGGGGATATTTTGGGGGTCTCACGGTGCCCCCCACCCCCCAGCCTGCACACCGGGCGCTGTCCGTGCCGAGGGCCGGGGGCTGTTTTGGGGTCCTGGGGGTGGGGTTTGTTGTACCGGGGGGATGTTTTGGGTTATTTTGGGTTATTTGGGGATATTTTGGGTTATTTTGGGTTATTTTGGGGGTCTCACGGTGCCCCCCACCCCCCAGCCTGCACACCGGGCGCTGTCCGTGCCGAGGGCTGGGGGCAGTTTTGGGGTCCCGGGGGTGGGGTTTGGGTTCCTGGGGGGATGTTTTGGGGTCCCAGGGTTTATTTTGGGATATTTTGGGTTATTTTGGGATATTTTGGGGTCCCAGGGTTTATTTTGGGGTGTCAGGGGGGGTCTCACGGTGCCCCCCACCCCCTCAGCCTGCACACCGGGCGCTGTCTGGGGCTGTTTTGGGGTCCCGGGGGTGGGGTTTGTTGTACCGGGGGGATGTTTTGGGTTATTTTGGGATGTTTTGGGATGTTTTGGGTTATTTTGGGTTATTTTGGGGGTCTCACGGTGCCCCCCACCCCCCCAGCCTGCACACCGGACGCTGTCCGTGCCGAGGGCCGGGGGCTGTTTTGGGGTCCCAGGGATTATTTTGGGGTGGGGTTTGGGTTCCTGGGGGATATTTTGGGATATTTTGGGTTATTTTGGGGGTCTCACGGTGCCCCCCACCCCCCCAGCCTGCACACCGGGCGCTGTCCGGGCCGAGGGCCGGGGGCTGCAGCCCAAGGGGCTCCGGGTGAACGAAGCCGCCGAGTTCCGGGTGCTGACCCGGGCTGGGGGCAGCGGAGAACTCAAGGTCAACGTCAGGGGACCCAGTGAGTGTGGGGAGGGGGCTCGGGAATTGGGGAGGGGGCTCAGGGATTGGGGAGGGGGCTCGGGAATTGGGGAGGGGGCTCGGGAAATGGGGAGGGGGCTCGGGAAATGGGGAGGGGGCTCAGGAATTGGGGAGGGGGCTCGGGAAATGGGGAGGGGGCTCGGGAAATGGGGAGGGGGCTCGGGAAATGGGGAGGGGGCTCAGGGATTGGGGAGGGGGCTCGGGAAATGGGGAGGGGGCTCAGGGATTGGGGAGGGGGCTCAGGGATTGGGGAGGGGGCTCAGGGATTGGGGAGGGGGCTCGGGAAATGGGGAGGGGGCTCGGGAAATGGGGAGGGGGCTCGGGAAATGGGGAGGGGGCTCAGGGATTGGGGAGGGGGCTCGGGAAATGGGGAGGGGGCTCAGGGATTGGGGAGGGGGCTCAGGGATTGGGGAGGGGGCTCAGGGATTGGGGAGGGGGCTCGGGAAATGGGGAGGGGGCTCGGGAATTGGGGAGGGGGCTCAGGGATTGGGGAGGGGGCTCGGGGAAATGGGGAGGGGGCTCGGGAATTGGGGAGGGGGCTCAGGGATTGGGGAGGGGGCTCGGGGAAATGGGGAGGGGGCTCGGGAAATGGGGAGGGGGCTCGGGAATTGGGGAGGGGGCTCGGGGATTGGGGAGGGGGCTCAGGGATTGGGGAGGGGGCTCGGGAATTGGGGAGGGGGCTCTGAATTTGGGGAGGGGGCTCAGGGATTGGGGAGGGGGCTCGGGAATTGGGGAGGGGTCCCAGAATTTGGGGAGGGGTCCCAGAATTTGGGGAGGGGTCTCTGAATTCGGGGAGGGGTCTCTGAATTTGGGGAGGGGTCTCTGAATTCGGGGAGGGGTCTCTGAATTCGGGGAGGGGTCACAAGGGAATTTCAGGGGGATTTGAGTCCCCGGGGGTCTCTGAATTTGAGGTTTTTTGGGGGGGTTTTGGTCTTTTTTTTTTTGGGATTCCCATTTTTTGGGAATTCCGGGATTTTTTGGGATGAATTCCCGGATTTTTGGGAGTCTGATCCCGTTTTTCCCATCCCCCAGAGGCTGTGAAGCAGAAGGATTTGGGGGATTTAATCCCATTTTCTGGGATTTTTTGGGGGTTTTTTCCAGGATTTTTTTGGGATTCCCATTTTTTGGGAATTCCAGGATTTTTTGGGATGAATTCCCGGATTTTTGGGAGTCTGATCCCGGTTTTTCCCGCTCTCCAGAGGCTGTGAAGCAGAAAGATTTGGGGGATTTGATCCCATTTTTTGGGGATTTTTTGGGATTTTTTCCGGGATTTTTTTGGGATTCCCGTTTTTTGGGAATTCCAGGATTTTTTGGGATGAATTCCCGGATTTTTGGGAGTCTGATCCCGGTTTTTCCCGCTCTCCAGAGGCTGTGAAGCAGAAGGATTTGGGGGATTTAATCCCATTTTTTTGGGATTTTTTGGGATTTTTTCCGGGTTTTTTTTGGGATTTTTTCCGGGTTTTTTTTGGGGGATTCCCGTTTTTTGGGAATTCCAGGATTTTTTGGGATGAATTCCCGGATTTTTGGGAATCTGATCCCGGTTTTTCCGCTCTCCAGAGGGTGCTGAGGCTGTCAAGCAGAAGGATTTGGGGGATTTAATCCCATTTTTTTTGGATTTTTTGGGGGTTTTTTTTCCGGGTTTTTTTTGGGATTCCCGTTTTTTGGGAATTCCAGGATTTTTTGGGATGAATTCCCGGATTTTTGGGAGTCTGATCCCGTTTTTTCCCGCTCTCCAGAGGCTGTGAAGGAGAAGGATTTGGGGGATTTAATCCCATTTTTTGGGGATTTTTTGGGATTTTTTCAGGGTTTTTTGGGAATTCCAGGATTTTTTGGGAATTCCCGGATTTTTGGGATGAATTCCCGGATTTTTGGGAATCTGATCCCGTTTTTTCCGCTCTCCAGAGGGTGCTGAGGCTGTCAAGCAGAAGGATTTGGGGGATTTAATCCCATTTTTTGGGGATTTTTTGGGGTTTTTTCAGGATTTTTTTGGGATTCCCATTTTTTGGGAATTCCAGGATTTTTTGGGATGAATTCCCGGATTTTTGGGAGTCTGATCCCGTTTTTTCCCGCTCTCCAGAGGCTGTGAAACAGAAGGATTTGGGGGATTTAATCCCATTTTTTTTGGGATTTTTTGGGATTTTTTTCTGGGGTTTTTTTTGATTTTTTCTGGGTTTTTTTGGAATTCCCGTTTTTTGGGAATTGCAGGATTTTTTGGGGTGAATTCCCGGATTTTTGGGAGTCTGATCCCGGTTTTTCCCGCTCTCCAGAGGGTGCTGAGGCTGTGAAGCAGAAGGATTTGGGGGATTTAATCCCATTTTTTGGGGATTTTTTGGGATTTTTTGGGGTTTTTCCGGGTTTTTTTTGGGAATTCCCATTTTTTGGGAATTCCAGGATTTTTTGGGATGAATTCCCGGATTTTTGGGAGTCTGATCCCGGTTTTTCCCGCTCTCCAGAGGGTGCTGAGGCTGTCAAACAGAAGGATTTGGGGGATTTAATCCCATTTTTTGGGATTTTTTCCGCGTTATTTATGGGATTTTTCCGGGTTTTTTTTGGGATTTCCGTTTTTTGGGAATTCCCGGATTTTTTGGGATGAATTCCCGGATTTTTGGGAATCTGATCCCGTTTTTTCCCGCTCTCCAGAGGGTGCTGAGCCTGTCAAGCAGAAGGATTTGGGGGATGGAACCTTCGGCTTCGAGTATTTCCCCACCGTGCCCGGGAATTACTCGGTGGCCGTGACCTGGGGCGGGCAGCACGTGCCCCGCAGGTACTGGGGGAACTGGGACGGACTGGGACGGACTGGGAGGGACTGGGATGGACTGGGAGGGGACTGGGACGGACTGGGAGGGACTGGGAATGGGTACTGGGGGAACTGGGACGGACTGGGAGGGACTGGGGGGGACTGGGGGGGACTGGGGGGGACTGGGAATGGGTACTGGGGGAACTGGGACGGACTGGGACGGACTGGGATGGACTGGGAGGGACTGGGACACACTGGGAGGGACTGGGAGGGACTGGGAGAGACTGGGATGGACTGGGATGGACTGGGGGAACTGGGAGGGACTGGGATGGACTGGGATAGACTGGGAATGGGCACTGGGGGAACTGGGACAGACTGGGGGAACTGGGACGGACTGGGACGGACTGGGATGGACTGGGAATGGGTACTGGGAGGGACTGGGAGGGACTGGGAGGGACTGGGAGACTGGGGGAACTGGGATGGACTGGGACGGACTGGGGGGGACTGGGAGGGACTGGGAATGGGGACTGGGGGAACTGGGACAGACTGGGACGGACTGGGAGGGACTGGGAGGGACTGGGACGGACTGGGGGGGACTGGGAGGGACTGGGACGGACTGGGAATGGGTACTGGGACAGACTGGGATGGACTGGGATGGACTGGGATGGACTGGGAGGGACTGGGACGGACTGGGAGGGACTGGGACGGACTGGGAATGGGTAATGGGACAGACTGGGATGGACTGGGATGGACTGGGATGGACTGGGAGGGACTGGGACGGACTGGGAGGGGATTTGGGGACACTGGGATGGACTGGGAGGGACCGGGAGGGAACTGGGACGGACTGGGACACACTGGGAGGGACTGGGAGAGACTGGGATGGAGCTGGGATGGATTGGGACAGACTGGGATGGATTGGGATGGACTGGGATGGACTGGGAATGGGCACTGGGGGAACTGGGATGGACTGGGAGGGACTGGGAGCACTGGGAGACCATTGGTGCCCATTTGGTGCTTTTGGGGCCATTTTTGGGTTTTTTTGGTGTTTTCGTTGCCATTTTTTGGTGTTTTTATGGTTTTTGGTGCCGTTTTTGGTGGTTTTGGTGCCATTTTTGGCGCTTTTGTGGCCATTTTTTTGGGTTTTTGGTGTTTTGGTGCCGTTTTTTGGTGTTTTTGTGGTTTTTGGTGCCGTTTTCGGTGCAGTTTTTGGTGTTTTCAGTGCAGTTTTTGGTGTTTTCGGTGCCGTTTTTGGTGTTTTTGGTGCAGTTTTCGGTGTTTTTGGTGCAGTTTTTTGCTGTTTTTGGTGTTTTTGGTGCCGTTTTTTGCCGTTTTTGGTGTTTTTGGTGCAGTTTTTTGCCGTTTCTGGGTGTCCCTGAGCCCCCCCTGTCCCCCCCAGCCCGTTCGAGGTGTCGGTGGCCCCCGAGGGCGGCTCCCCCCGGGTTCGGGCCTGGGGGCCCGGCCTGGAGGGGGGGGTGGCCGGGAAAGGAGCCGATTTCATGGTGGAGGCGATCGGGGACGACGTGGGGACCCTCGGTGAGAGGGGTTTGGGGGGGAAATTGAAATTTTGGGGGGAAAAAATTGAGATTTGGGGGGGGCTTGGGGGGAAAAATTGAGATTTTGGGGGGGTTTGGGGGGGAAAATTGAGATTATTGGGGGGAAAATTGAGATTTGGGGGGGCTTGGGGGGAAAAATTGAGGGTTTGGGGGGGAAAATTGAGATTATTGGGGGGAAAATTGAGATTTTTGGAGGGGAAAATTGAGATTTTTGGGAGGTTTGGGGAGGATTTGGGGGGAAAAATTGAAATTTTGGGGGAAAAAATTGAGATTTGGGGGGGGCTTGGGGGGAAAAATTGAGATTTTGGGGGGGCTTGGGGGGGTTTGGGGGGGAAAATTGAGATTATTGGGGGGAAAATTGAGATTTTTGGAGGGGAAAATTGAGATTTTTGGGAGGTTTGGGGGGTTTGGGGAGGATTTGGGGGGGAAAATTGAAATTTTGGGGGGGTTTGGGGGCAAAAACTGAAATTTGAGGGGGATTTGGGGGCAAAAACTGAAATTTTGGGGGGGAAAATTGAAATTTTGGGGGGGTTTGGGGGCAAAAACTGAAATTTGAGGGGGATTTGGGGGCAAAAACTGAAATTTTGGGGGGGAAAATTGAAATTTTGGGGGGGTTTGGGGGGAAAATTAAGATTTTGGGGGGGTTTGGCGGGATTTGGGGGGAAAAATTGAAATTTTGGGGGGGTTTGGGGAGGTTTGGGGGGGAAAATTAAGATTATTGGGGGAAAATTGAGTTTTTTGGGGGATTTGGGGGGGTTTAGGGGGGAAAATTGAGATTTGGGGGGGATTTGGGGGAGAAAATTGAGATTTTGGAGGGGCTTGGGGAGGAAAATTGAGATTATTGGGGGGAAAATTGAGATTTTTGCAGTGGAAATTGAGATTTTGGGGAGGATTTGGAGAGGATTTGGGAGGGAAAATAGAGATTTTGGGGGATTTGGGGGAGAAAATTGAGATTTGGGGATTCTCCCCACCCGAATCCCATTTTCCCCAGGATTTTCAGTGGATTCTGTATTTCCCATCCATAATTTCAAGATTTTCACCTTCCCAATCCCGTTTTTTCCAGGATTTTTGTTTTCCCTGTACAATTTCAGGATTTTCACCTCTCAATTCCGTTTTTCCCAGGATTTTCGGTGGATTTTCAGTTTCCCCTGTTGAATTTCAGTATTTTCACCTTCCCCATCCCGTTTTTTCCAGGATTTTTGTTTTCCCCTGTTGAATTTCGGTATTTTCACCTTTCCCATCCCGTTTTTCCCAGGATTTTCGGTGGAGGGTCCATCCCAGGCGCGTTTGGAGTGTGAGGATGGTGGGGACGGCTCGGGCCGGGTTCGGTACTGGCCGCAGGAGCCGGGGCTGTACGCGGTGCACGTCCTTTGTGATGGCACCGACATCCGGGGCAGCCCCTTCATGGCAGAGATCCGGCCCCAGAGCGGGGACAGCTTCCCTGAAAAGGTGAGGATTGGCTCAAAATCCCAAAATTCTGCCCCAAAATCCCAAAATCCTGCCCCAAAATAACCCCCCGGGGCAGCCCCTTCATGGCAGAGATCCGGCCCCAGAGCGGGGACAGCTTCCCTGAAAAGGTGAGGATTGGCTCAAAATTCCTGAAATCCTGTCCCAAAATCCCAAAATTCTGCTCCAAAATCCTGTCCCAAAATCCTGTCCTGAATCCCTGAAATCCCCAAAATCCTGCCCCAAAATAACCCCCCGGGGCAGCCCCTTCATGGCAGAGATCCGGCCCCAGAGCGGGGACAGCTTCCCTGAAAAGGTGAGGATTGGCTCAAAATCCCAAAATCCCCAAATCCTGCCCCAAAATTCCCTGAAATCCCCAAAATCCTGCCCAAAATGACCCCCCGGGGCAGCCCCTTCATGGCAGAGATCCGGCCCCAGAGCGGGGACAGCTTCCCTGAAAAGGTGAGGATTGGCTCAAAATCCCAAAATCCTGCTCCTAAATCCCCAAAATCCTGCCCCAAAATCCCAAAATCCTGCCCCAAAATTCCCTGAAATCCCCAAAATCCTGCTCCAAAATAACCCCCTGGGGCAGCCCCTTCATGGCAGAGATCCGGCCCCAGAGTGGAGACAGCTTCCCTGAAAAGGTGAGGATTGGCTCAAAATCCTGAAATCCTGTCCCAAAATTCCCTGAAATCCCCAAAATCCTGTCCCAAAATCCCAAAATCCTGCCCCAAAATCCTGTCCCAAAATCCTGCCCCAAATTCCTGAAATTCTGCCCCAAATCCTGTCCTGAATCCTGCCTGGGGCAGCCCCTCCATGGCAGAGATCCGGCCCCAGAGCGGGGACAGCTTCCCTGAAAAGGTGAGGATTGGCTCAAAATCCTGAAATCCTGTCCCAAATCCTGCCCCAAAATCCCAAAATCCTGCCCCAAAATCCTGTCCCAAAATCCTGAAATCCTGTCCCAAATCCTGCTCCAAATCCTGTCCCAAAATCCCAAAATCCTGCCCCAAAATCCCAAAATCCTGCCCCAAAATCCCAAAATCCTGCCCCAAATCCTGCCCCAAATCCTGCCCCAAAATCCCAAAATCCTGCACCAGAATTCCCTGAAATCCCCAAAATCCTGTCCTAAAATCCTGTCCCAAAATCCCAAAATCCTGCCCCAAAATCCTGTTCCAAATCCCTGAAATCCTGTCCCAAATCCTGCTCCAAATCCTGCCCCAAATCCCCCAAAATCCTGCCCCAAATCCCCCCAAAATCCCCTCTCAAATCCCCCAAAATTCCCACCCAAATTCCTGCCCTGAAATCCTGCTCCAAATTCCCAAAATCCTGCTCCAAATTCCTGAAATCCTTCTCTGATTCCTGCCCCAAATTCCCCCAAATTCCTGCCCCAAATTCCCAAAATCCTGCCCCAAATTCCCCCAAATTCCTGCCCCAAATTCCCAAAATCCTGCCCCAAATTCCCAAAATCCTGCCCCAAATTCCCAAAATCCTGCCCCAAATTCCTGCCCCAAATTCCCAAATTCCTGCCCCAAATTTCCCCAAAATCCTGCCCCAAATTCCCAAAATCCTGCCCCAAATTCCCCCAAATTCCCAAAATCCTGCCCCAAATTCCCCCAAATTCCTGCCCCAAATTTCCCCAAATTCCCAAAATCCTGCCCCAAATTCCCCCAAAATCCTGCCCCAAATTCCCAAAATCCTGCCCCAAATTCCCAAAATCCTGCCCCAAATTCCCAAAATCCTGCCCCAAATTCCCCCAAATTCCTGCCCCAAATTCCCAAAATCCTGCCCCAAATTCCCAAAATCCTGCCCCAAATTCCCAAAATCCTGCCCCAAATTCCCAAAATCCTGCCCCAAATTCCCCAATTCCTTTCCCCAAACCCACCCCAATCCCAATTTTGTTTTTCCCGCTCAGAATTCCGGGAATTCCCCCCCCCAAATCCATGGATTTTCCTCTCATTTGGGGATTTCCCCCCCCGCAATTTCAGGATTCCCTAAAATCCCACCCCAAAAAAAACCCCCCCAAAATCTCCTTTTCCTTTCCCCACCTCCAAATTCCTTCGGAATCTCCTGGAAAATTCCCGGATTTTCTGGAATTTTCCGGGTTTTTCCCAGGTGAAGGCGCAGGGCCCGGGGCTGGAGCCCTCGGGGGTGGTGCTGAACAAACCCACGGAATTCACCGTGGACGCCAAACACGGCGGCAAAGGCAACCTCAAAGTGCAGATGCAGGTGGGAATTTGGGGAATTTTTGGGAATTTTGGGAATTTTTGGGAATTTTGGGAATTTTGGGGGAATTTTTGGGGAATTTTTGGGGAAATTTGGGGAAATTTTGGGGGATTTTTGGGGAATTTTTGGGGAATTTTGGGGAAATTTTGGGAATTTTTGGGAATTTTTGGGAATTTTGGGAATTTTTGGGGAATTTTTGGGGAATTTTTGGGGAATTTTTGGGGAATTTTGGGGAGTTTTTGGGGAATTTTTTTTGAATTTTGGTGAATTTTTGGGGAATTTTTGGGGGGATTTTAAAGGGATTTTGGGGAATTTTTGGGGAATTTTTGGGAAATTTGGGGAAATTTTTGGGGATTTTTTTGGGAATTTTGGGGAATTTTTTGGGAATTTTTTGGGAATTATTTTTGAGAATTTTTGGGGAATTTTGGTGAATTTTTGGGGAAATTTTGGGGAATTTTTGGGGATTTTGGGGAATTTTTTGGGAAATTTTGGGGAATTTTGGGGAGTTTTTGAGGAATTTTGGGGAATTTTTGGGGATTTGGGAATCAGGGATTGGGAATTTGGGGGGACTTAAGGTTGATTTTGGGGAAGATTTGGGGGATTTGTGGGGATTTTAAAGGGATTTTGGGGATTTTGGGGGGATTTGGGGTGAATTTTGGGGATTTTTGGGGATATTTGGGAGATTTGAGGTGGATTTGGGGGGGATTTTTTGGGGCCGATCCCCATCAGATTTTGGGGAGATTTCAGCTGAATTTGGGGGGATTTTGGGGGGGATTTGAGGTGAATTTTGGTGATTTTTGGGGGGATTTGAGGTGAATTTTGGGGATATTTGGGAGATTTGGGGTGGATTTTGGGGGGATTTTTGGGGGGATTTGAGGTGAATTTTGAGGATTTTTGGGGGGATTTGAGGTGGATTTTGGGGGGATTTTTGGGGCCGATCCCCATCAGATTTTGGGGAGATTTCAGCTGAATTTGGGGGGATTTTGGGGGGATTTGAGGTGAATTTTGGGGGGATTTTTGGGGGGATTTGAGGTGAATTTTGGGGGGATTTTTGGGGGGATTTGAGGTGAATTTTGGGGATATTTGGGAGATTTGGGGTGGATTTTGGGGAAGATTTGGGAGATTTGGGGTGGATTTTGGGGGGGATTTTTGGGGCCGATCCCCATCAGATTTTGGGGAGATTTCAGCTGAATTTGGGGGGATTTTTGGGGGGATTTGAGGTAAATTTTGGGGATTTTTAGGGATATTTGGGAGATTTGAGGTGAATTTTGGGGATTTTTGGGGATATTTGGGGTGGATTTTGGGGGGATTTTTGGGGCCGATCCCCATCAGATTTTGGGGAGATTTCAGCTGAATTTGGGGGGATTTTGGGGGGATTTTGGGGGGGATTTGAGGTGAATTTTGGTGATTTTTGGGGGGATTTGAGGTGAATTTTGGGGATTTTTGGGGAAGATTTGGGAGATTTGGGGTGGATTTTGGGGATTTTTTGGGGCCGATCCCCATCAGATTTTGGGGAGATTTCAGCTGAATTTGGGGAGATTTTGGGGGGATTTTTTGGGGGATTTGAGGTGAATTTTGGGGAATTTTTGGGGATTTGGGAATCAGGGATTGGGAATTTGGGGGGACTTAAGGTTGATTTTGGGGAAGATTTGGGGGATTTGTGGGGATTTTAAAGGGATTTTGGGGATTTTGGGGGGATTTGGGGTGAATTTTGGGGATTTTTGGGGATATTTGGGAGATTTGAGGTGGATTTGGGGGGGATTTTTTGGGGCCGATCCCCATCAGATTTTGGGGAGATTTCAGCTGAATTTGGGGGGATTTTGGGGGGGATTTGAGGTGAATTTTGGTGATTTTTGGGGGGATTTGAGGTGAATTTTGGGGATATTTGGGAGATTTGGGGTGGATTTTGGGGGGATTTTTGGGGGGATTTGAGGTGAATTTTGAGGATTTTTGGGGGGATTTGAGGTGGATTTTGGGGGGATTTTTGGGGCCGATCCCCATCAGATTTTGGGGAGATTTCAGCTGAATTTGGGGGGATTTTGGGGGGATTTGAGGTGAATTTTGGGGGGATTTTTGGGGGGATTTGAGGTGAATTTTGGGGGGATTTTTGGGGGGATTTGAGGTGAATTTTGGGGATATTTGGGAGATTTGGGGTGGATTTTGGGGAAGATTTGGGAGATTTGGGGTGGATTTTGGGGGGGATTTTTGGGGCCGATCCCCATCAGATTTTGGGGAGATTTCAGCTGAATTTGGGGGGATTTTTGGGGGGATTTGAGGTAAATTTTGGGGATTTTTAGGGATATTTGGGAGATTTGAGGTGAATTTTGGGGATTTTTGGGGATATTTGGGGTGGATTTTGGGGGGATTTTTGGGGCCGATCCCCATCAGATTTTGGGGAGATTTCAGCTGAATTTGGGGGGATTTTGGGGGGATTTTGGGGGGGATTTGAGGTGAATTTTGGTGATTTTTGGGGGGATTTGAGGTGAATTTTGGGGATTTTTGGGGAAGATTTGGGAGATTTGGGGTGGATTTTGGGGATTTTTTGGGGCCGATCCCCATCAGATTTTGGGGAGATTTCAGCTGAATTTGGGGAGATTTTGGGGGGATTTTTTGGGGGATTTGAGGTGAATTTTGGGGAATTTTGGGGAAGATTTGGGAGATTTGGTGTGGATTTGGGGGGCATTTTTTGGGGCCGGTCCCCATCAGATTTTGGGGATTTTGGGGGGATTTTTGGGGGGATTTTTGGTAAATTTTGGGGATTTTTGGGGATTTTTGGGGATATTTGGGGGGGATTTTGGGGGGATTTTTTGGGGCCGATCCCCATCAGATTTTGGGGAGATTTCAGCTGAATTTGGGGGGATTTTGGGGGGGATTTGAGGTGAATTTTGGGGATTTTTGGGGAAGATTTGGGAGATTTGAGGTGGATTTTGGGGATATTTGTGAGATTTGAGGTGGATTTTGGGGATATTTGGGGTGGATTTTGGGGGGATTTTTGGGGCCGATCCCCATCAGATTTTGGGGAGATTTCAGCTGAATTTGGGGGGATTTTGGGGGGATTTTGGGGGGATTTTGGGGGGATTTTGGGGGGTTCTGAGCCCCATTTTTGGGCTCCCCAGGACGCCGAGGGGACCCCCGTGGATGTGGCGGTGAAGGACAACGGGAACGGAACCTTCAGCTGCTCCTACACCCCAAAAAAAGCCCTGAAACACACGGCCATGGTGTCCTGGGGGGGCGTCAACATCCCCCAGAGCCCCTTCCGGGTGAGGACACCCCAAAATCGGGGTTTGGGGGGGCTGGGGGGGAGAAATTGTCCAAAAATTGGGATTTTGGGGGGTCTGGGGGGGAGAAATCATCCAAAAATTGGGATTTTGGGGGGTCTGGGGGGGAGAAATTGTCCAAAAATTGGGATTTTGGGGGGTCTGGGGGGGAGAAATCGTCCAAAAATTGGGATTTTGGGGAGTCTGGGGAGAGAAATTGTCCAAAAATTGGGATTTTGGGGGGTCTGGGGGGGAGAAATCATCCAAAAATTGGGATTTTGGGGGGTCTGGGGGGGAGAAATCATCCAAAAATTGGGATTTTGGGGGGTCTGGGGGGAGAAATCGACCAAAAATTGGGATTTTGGGGGGTCTGGGGGGAGAAATTGTCCAAAAATTGGGATTTTGGGGGGTGTGGGGGGAGAAATTGTCCAAAAATTGGGATTTTGGGGGGTGTGGGGGGAGAAATTGTCCAAAAATTGGGATTTTGGGGGGTGTGGGGGGAGAAATTGTCCAAAAATTGGGATTTTGGGGGGTGTGGGGGGAGAAATTGTCCAAAAATTGGGATTTTGGGGGGTCTGGGGGGGAGAAATTGTCCAAAAATTGGGATTTTGGGGGGTGTGGGGGGAGAAATCATCCAAAAATTGGGATTTTGGGGGGTCTGGGGGGAGAAATCATCCAAAAATTGGGATTTTGGGGGGGTCTAGGGAGGAGAAATCGTCCAAAAATTGGGATTTTGGGGGGTCTGGAGAGGAGAAATCGTCCAAAAATTGGGATTTTGGGGGGGTCTGGGGGGAGAAATCGTCCAAAAATTGGGATTTTGGGGGGCTGGGGGAGGAATTGTCCAAAAATTGGGATTTTGGGGGGTCTGGGGGGGAGAAATCGTCCAAAAATTGGGATTTTGGGGGGTCTGGGGAGGAGAAATTGTCCAAAAATTGGGATTTTGGGGGGTGTGGGAGGAGAAATCGTCCAAAAATTGGGATTTGGGGGGGTCTGGGGGGAGAAATTGTCCAAAAATTGGGATTTTGGGGGAGGCTGGGGGGAGAAATTGTCCAAAAATTGGGATTTTGGGGGGGTCTGGAGAGGAGAAATCATCCAAAAATTGGGATTTTGGGGGGTGTGGGGGGAGAAATTGTCCAAAAATTGGGATTTGGGGGGGTCTGGGAGGAGAAATTGTCCAAAAATTGGGATTTTGGGGGGTCTGGGGAGGAGAAATTGTCCAAAAATTGGGATTTTGGGGGTCTGGGGGGAGAAATTGTCCAAAAATTGGGATTTTGGGGGGTCTGGGGGGAGAAATCGTCCAAAAATTGGGATTTTGGGGGGTCTGGGGGGAGAAATCGTCCAAAAATTGGGATTTGGGGGGGTCTGAGGGGGGCAAATTGTCCAAAAATTGGGATTTTGGGGGGTGTGGGGGGAGAAATTGTCCAAAAATTGGGATTTGGGGGGGTCTGGGGGGAGAAATTGTCCAAAAATTGGGATTTTGGGGGGTGTGGGGGGAGAAATTGTCCAAAAATTGGGATTTGGGGGGGTCTGGGGGGAGAAATTGTCCAAAAATTGGGATTTTGGGGGGTGTGGGGGGAGAAATTGTCCAAAAATTGGGATTTTGGGGGGTCTGGGGGGGGGAAATTGTCCAAAAATTGGGATTTTGGGGGGTCTGGGGGGAGAAATCATCCAAAAATTGGGATTTTGGGGGGTCTGGGGGGAAAGAAATGTCCAAAAATTGGGATTTTGGGGGGTCTGGAGAGGAGAAATCATCCAAAAATTGGGATTTTGGGGGGTCTGGGGGGAGAAATCGTCCAAAAATTGGGATTTTGGGGGGTCTGGGGGGGAGAAATTGTCCAAAAATTGGGATTTTGGGGGGTCTGGGGGGAGAAATGTCCAAAAAAATTCATTTGGGGGGGCAGGGTTGGCTTTGGGGTCCTGAATTTGGCTCTGGGGGTTCCCAGTTTGGCTCTGGGGGTTCCCAGTTTGGCTCTGGGGTTCCCAGTTTGGCTCTGGGGGTTCCGGGGTTGGCTCTGGGGGTTCCCAGTTTGGCTCTGGGGGTTCCCAGTTTGGCTCTGGGTGTTCCCAGTTTGGCTCTGGGGGTTCCCAGTTTGGCTCTGGGGTTCCCAGTTTGGCTCTGGGGTTCCCAGTTTGGCTCTGGGGGTTCTGGGGTTGGCTCTGGGGGTTCCCAGTTTGGCTCTGGGTGTTCCCAGTTTGGCTCTGGGGGTTCCCAGTTTGGCTCTGGGGGTTCCCAGTTTGGCTCTGGAGGTTCCCAGTTTGGCTCTGGGGGTTCCCAGTTTGGCTCTGGGGTTCCCAGTTTGGCTTTGGGGTTCCCAGTTTGGCTCTGGGGTTCCCAGTTTGGCTCTGGGGGTTCCCAGTTTGGCTCTGAGGGTTCCCAGTTTGACTCTGGGGGTTCCGGGGTTGGCTCTGGGGGTTCCCAGTTTGGCTCTGGGGGTTCCCAGTTTGGCTCTGGGTGTTCCCAGTTTGGCTCTGGGGTTCCCAGTTTGGCTCTGGGGGTTCCGGGGTTGGCTCTGGGGTTCCGGGGTTGGCTCTGGGGGTTCCCAGTTTGGCTCTGGGGGTTCCCAGTTTGGCTCTGGGGTTCCCAGTTTGGCTCTGGGGTTCCCAGTTTGGCTCTGGGGGTTCCGGGGTTGGCTCTGGGGGTTCCCAGTTTGTCTCTGGGGTTCCCAGTTTGGCTCTGGGGTTCCCAGTTTGGCTCTGGGGGTTCCCAGTTTGGCTCTGGGGTTCCGGGGTTGACTCTGGGGGTTCCCAGTTTGGCTCTGGGGGTTCCCAGTTTGGCTCTGGGGGTTCCCAGTTTGGCTCTGGGGGTTCTGGGGTTGGCTCTGGGGTTCCCAGTTTGGCTCTGGGGTTCCCAGTTTGGCTCTGGGGTTCCCAGTTTGGCTCTGGGTGTTCCCAGTTTGGCTCTGGGGGTTCTGGGGTTGGCTCTGGTGTTCCCAGTTTGACTCTGGGGGTTCCCAGTTTGGCTCTGGGTGTTCCCAGTTTGGCTCTGGGGGTTCCCAGTTTGGCTCTGGGGGTTCCCAGTTTGGCTCTGGGGTTCCCAGTTTGGCTCTGGGGGTTCCCAGTTTGGCTCTGGGGGTTCCCAGTTTGGCTCTGGGTGTTCCCAGTTTGGCTCTGGGGGTTCCCAGTTTGGCTCTGGGGGTTCCCAGTTTGGCTCTGGGGGTTCCCAGTTTGGCTCTGAGGGTTCCCAGTTTGACTCTGGGGGTTCCGGGGTTGGCTCTGGGGGTTCCCAGTTTGGCTCTGGGGGTTCCCAGTTTGGCTCTGGGGTTCCCAGTTTGGCTCTGGGGGTTCCGGGGTTGGCTCTGGGGGTTCCCAGTTTGTCTCTGGGGTTCCCAGTTTGGCTCTGGGGTTCCCAGTTTGGCTCTGGGGGTTCCCAGTTTGGCTCTGGGGTTCCGGGGTTGACTCTGGGGGTTCCCAGTTTGGCTCTGGGGGTTCCCAGTTTGGCTCTGGGGGTTCCCAGTTTGGCTCTGGGGGTTCTGGGGTTGGCTCTGGGGTTCCCAGTTTGGCTCTGGGGTTCCCAGTTTGGCTCTGGGGTTCCCAGTTTGGCTCTGGGTGTTCCCAGTTTGGCTCTGGGGGTTCTGGGGTTGGCTCTGGTGTTCCCAGTTTGACTCTGGGGGTTCCCAGTTTGGCTCTGGGTGTTCCCAGTTTGGCTCTGGGGGTTCCCAGTTTGGCTCTGGGGGTTCCCAGTTTGGCTCTGGGGTTCCCAGTTTGGCTCTGGGGGTTCCCAGTTTGGCTCTGGGTGTTCCCAGTTTGGCTCTGGGGGTTCCCAGTTTGGCTCTGGGGGTTCCCAGTTTGGCTCTGGGGTTCCCAGTTTGGCTCTGGGGGTTCCCAGTTTGGCTCTGTGGGTTCCGGGGTTGGTTCTGGGGGTCCGGGGTTGGCTCTGGGGGTTCCCAGTTTGGCTCTGGGGGTTCCCAGTTTGGCTCTGGGGTTCCCAGTTTGGCTCTGGGGGTTCCCAGTTTGGCTCTGGGGTTCCGGGGTTGACTCTGGGGGTTCCCAGTTTGGCTCTGGGGGTTCCCAGTTTGGCTCTGGGTGTTCCCAGTTTGGCTCTGGGGGTTCCGGGGTTGGTTCTGGGGGTCCAGGGTTGGCTCTGGGGTTCCCAGTTTGGCTCTGGGGTTCCGGGGTTGGCTCTGGGGTTCCCAGTTTGGCTCTGGGGTTCCCAGTTTGGCTCTGGGGGTTCCCAGTTTGGCTCTGGGGTTCCCAGTTTGGCTCTGTGGGTTCCCAGTTTGGCTCTGGGGCTCCCAGTTTGACCCCCCTGTCCCACAGGTGGGGGTGGGGGCTGGCAGTCACCCCCACAAGGTGAAGGTTTTCGGGCCGGGCGTGGCCAAGACGGGGCTCAAGGCTCTGGAGCCGACGTTTTTCACCGTGGACTGCGCCGAGGCCGGCCAGGGTGGGCTGGGGGCACCGGGGGGGTGGGGAGGGGATTTGGGGGGGGCTGGGGGAGATTTGGGGGGGTCTGGAGGAGATTTGGGGGGGTCTGAAGGGGTTTGGGGGGATCTGAAGGGATTTGGGGGGGCCTGGAGGAGATTTGGGGGGGCCTGGGGGAGATTTGGGGGGGTCTGAAGGGGTTTGGGGGGCCTGGGGGAGATTTGAGGGGGTCTGGAGGAGATTTGGGGGGGTCTGAAGGGGTTTGGGGGTGGCTGGGGGAGATTTGGGGGGGTCTGAAGGGTTTGGAGGGGGTTTGGGGGGGTCTGGGGGACATTTGGGGGGGCCTGGGGGAGATTTGGGGGGCTCTGAAGGGGTTTGGGGGGGCCTGGGGGAGATTTGGGGGGCTCTGAAGGGGTTTGGGGGTGGCTGGGGGAGATTTGGGGGGGTGAGGAGGGGGTTTGGGGGGTCTGGGGGAGATTTGGGGGGGTCTGAAGGGTTTGGAGGGGGTTTGGGGGGCCTGGGGGAGATTTGAGGGGTCTGGAGGAGATTTGGGGGGGTCTGGAGGAGATTTGGGGGGGCCTGGGGGAGATTTGGGGAGGTCTGGAGGGGATTTGGGGGGGTTTGGGGGGGTCTGGGGGCTCTGAAAGGATCTGGAGGGATTTGGGGGGCTCTAAAGGGGTCTGGGAGGGTCTGGGTGGGATTTGGGGGGCTCTGAAAGGGTCTGGGGGGGATTTGGAGGGATCTGAAGTGGTTTGAGGGGGATTTGGGGAGGCCTGGGGGGCTCTGAAAGGGTCTGGGGGGGATTTGGGGGGCTCTGAAAGGATTTGGGGGGAGTTTTGGGGCCTGTTTGGGCTCCTGGTGGATTCCTGAGGGGTTTTTGGGGGGTCCCGGGGGGCACCCCCAGATTTAGGGGAGGTTTTTTGGGGGGTCCCCCAGGTGACATCACCTGGAAACAGCGAAATTCCCGGGTGGGGGATTTTGTGATCCCGGGGTTTTGAGGGGGAGCAGGAACAGCTCAGACTTTAGGGGACCCCCCCCCCACCCCCCCCCCCCCGATATTTTGGGGTGTCTCTGACCCCCCCGTGCCCCCCCAGGTGACGTCAGCATCGGCATTAAGTGCGCCCCGGGCGTGGTGGGACCGGCCGAGGCCGACCTGGACTTCGACATCATCAGGAACGACAACGACACCTTCACGGTGAAATACACCCCGAGAGGGGCCGGGCTGCACACGATCATGGTGCTGTTCGCTGGCCAGGTGGGGCTGGGGGGGTTTGGGGGGGCTTGGGGGGCTCTGGGGGGCTTGGGGGGGCTCAGGGGGGCTTTGGGGGGCTGGGAGGCTCAGGAGGGTCAGGGGGTTCCACACCATCATGGTGCTGTTCGCTGGCCAGGTGGGGCTGGGGGGCTTCGGGGGGCTTTGGGGGGGCTTTGGGGGCTCTGGGGGGCTTTGGGGGCTTTGGGGGGCTGGGGGGGTTTAGGGGATTTGGGGGGGATTTGGGTCAGGGGGTTCCACACCATCATGGTGCTGTTCACTGGCCAGGTGGGGCTGGGGGGGTCAGGGGGCTTTGGGGGGCTTTGGGGGGGCTGGGGGCTTTGGGGGGCTGAGGGGGGCTTTGGGGGGGTCAGGGGGGCTTCAGGGGGGCTGGGGGCTTCAGGGGAGTCAGGGGGTTCCACACCATCATGGTGCTGTTCGCTGGCCAGGTGGGGCTGGGGGGGTCTGGGGGGGCTTTGGGGGGCTCAGGGGGGGCTTTGGGGGGCTGGGGGGGTCAGGGGAGTCAGGGGGTTCCACACCATCATGGTGCTGTTCACTGGCCAGGTGGGGCTGGGGGGGTTTGGGGGGCTTTGGGGAGGCTTTGGGGGGCTTTGGGGGGCTTTGGGGGGCTGGGGGTTCCACACCATCATGGTGCTGTTCGCTGGCCAGGTGGGGCTGGGGGGCTTTGGGGGGCTCTGGGGGGGTTTGGGGGGGCTCAGGGGGGCTGGGGGGGTCAGGGGGTTCCACACCATCATGGTGCTGTTCGCTGGCCAGGTGGGGCTGGGGGGGTCTGGGGGGGCTTTGGGGGGCTCAGGGGGGGCTTTGGGGGGCTGGGGGGGTCAGGGGAGTCAGGGGGTTCCACACCATCATGGTGCTGTTCACTGGCCAGGTGGGGCTGGGGGCTTCGGGGGGCTTTGGGGGGCTTTGGGGGGCTTTGGGGGGGCTGGGAGGCTCAGGGGGGGTTTGGGGGTGTCAGGGGGGCTTTGGGGGGTCAGGGGGTTCCACACCATCATGGTGCTGTTCGCTGGCCAGGTGGGGCTGGGGGCTTTGGGGGGCTCTGGGGGCTTTGGGGGGCTTTGGGGGGCTTTGGGTGGCTTTGGGGGGGCTGGGGGTTCCACACCATCATGGTGCTGTTCGCTGGCCAGGTGGGGCTGGGGGCTCAGGGGGGCTTTGGGGGGCTCAGGGGGGCTTTGGGGGGGTTTTGGGTCAGGGGGTTCCACACCATCATGGTGCTGTTCACTGGCCAGGTGGGGCTGGGGGCTCAGGGGGGCTTTGGGGGGGCTTTGGGGGCTCTGGGGGGCTTTGGGGGGCTGGGGGGGTTTAGGGGATTTGGGGGGGATTTGGGTCAGGGGGTTCCACACCATCATGGTGCTGTTCGCTGGCCAGGTGGGGCTGGGGGCTCAGGGGGTCTCTGGGGAGCTTTGGGGGGCTTTGGGGGGTGTTCAGCGGGGTCTTGGGGGTCTCAGGGTGGTCTCAGGGGGTCTCTGGGGGTCTGGGTGGTCTCTGGGTGTCTCTGGGTGGTCTCTGGGGGGTCTCAGGGAGTGTCTCAGGGGGTCCCTGACCCCTCTGTCCCCCCCAGGCCACCCCCAGCAGCCCCATATGGGTCAGGGTGACCTCAGGGGGTCTCTGAGTGGTCTCTGGGGGTCTGGGTGTCTCTGGGTGATCTCAGGGGGTCTATGGGGGTCTGGGTGGTCTCAGGGGGTCTGGGTGGTCTCTGGGGGGTCTCTGGGTGGTCTCTGGGTGGTCTCAGGGTGGTCTCAGGGGGTCTCAGGGGGTCCCTGACCCCTCTGTCCCCCCCAGGCCACCCCCAGCAGCCCCATCCGGGTCAAGGTGGACCCGGCCCACGACGCCAGCAAAGTCAAGGCTGAGGGGCCCGGCCTGAGCCGCTCCGGTGGGTCTGGGGGCTTCGGGGGGCTTCGGGGGGAATTTGGGGGAATTTGAGGAGAATTTGGGGGGAATTTGAGGGAAATTTTAGGGGAATTTTAGGGAAATTTGGGGAGAATTTGAGGGGAACTTTGGAGAGAATTTGGGGAGAATTTGGGTGAAGTTTTAGGGGAATTTGGGGAAATTTGAGGAGAATTTGAGAGGAATTTGGGGAGAATTTGGGTGAAATTTTAGGGGAATTTTAAGGAAATTTGGGGGTCCCAGGCTGAGCCTCTCCAGTGCACTCTGGGAATCCCAAAGAATTTTGGGGTTTTTTGAGGAGGAGGAAAGGGGGGGTGTGGGGTGTGGTTCTTCTGGGATTGGGGGATTTTTGGGGAGGGGTCTGAGCGGGATTTTGGGGGGCATTTTGGGGGTCTCCCGCAGGTGTGGAGCTGGGCAAGCCCACCCATTTCACGGTGAGCACCAAGGGCGCCGGCCGCGCCGCGCTGGACGTGCAGGTGAGCGGCCCCGGCAAGGGCGAGGCCGTCAGGGACCTGCAGGTGACCGACAACCACGACGGCACCCACAGCGTCACCTACACACCTGTGCAGCAGGTAGGGCACCCCAAAAACCCAAAATAACCCCAAAAACTGACTCTGGGACCCCAAAAACCCCCAAAAACTGACTCTGGGACCCTAAAAAACCCCAAAAACTGACTGTGGGAGCCTAAAAAACCCCAAAACAACCTTAAAAACCACCCACAGCGTCACCTACACACCTGTGCAGCAGGTAGGGCACCCCAAAAACCAAAAATAACCCCAAAAACTGACTCTGGGACCCCAAAAACCCCCAAAAACTGACTCTGGGACCCTAAAAACTGACTCTGGGACCCCAAAACCACCCACAGCGTCACCTACACACCTGTGCAGCAGGTAGGGCACCCCAAAAACCCAAAATAACCCCAAAAACTAACTCTGGGACCCCAAAAACCCCCCAAAAACTGACTCTGGGACCCTAAAGACCCCCAGAAACTGACTCTGGGACCCCAAAAACCCCCAGAAACTGACTCTGGGACCCCAAAAACCCCCAAAAACTGACTCTGGCATCCCAAAAATCCAAAATAACCTCCAAAAACTGACTCTGGGACCCCAAAAACATCTGAAATACCCCCTGAAACCACCCAAAAATCCCCTGAAATCCTAAAAATACCCCTGAAATCCCCAGAACACCCCCTGAAACCCCCAAAAAATCCCTTGACACCCCCCCAAAACACCCCCTGCAACCCCCCAAAATCCCTTGACACCCCCAAAATCCCTTGACACCCCCAAAATCCCTTGACACCCCCAGAAACTCCCCCTGGAACCCCAAAAACTCCCCTGAAACCCCAAAAACTCCCCCTGGAACCCCAAAACCCCCAAAACACCCCCTGAATCCCCCCTAAAACACCCCCTGACCCCCCCAGACCCCCCCTGGATCAGCTCAGGGGGGGTTTTTTGGGGTTTTTTTGGGGAGGGGGTGTTTTGGGGACACCCCCTGACCCCCCCTGTGCCCCCCAGGGTAATTTGGGGGTGTCAGTGACCTACGGGGGGGACCCCATCCCCAAAAGCCCCTTCAACGTCGGGGTCAGCCCGGGGCTGGACCTGGCCAAGATCAAAATCTCCGGCCTGGACGACAGTAAGGGGGATTTGGGGGGATTTTGGGGGGATTTGGGGGGATTTGGGGGGATTTTGGGGGATTTTGGGGGGTTTTGGGGGGATTTGGGGGGGTTTTGGGGGGATTTTGGGGAGGTTTTGGGAGCATTGGAAGAGGGAGGGTTGGGGGGATTCCCTGTTGTTGATTTTGGGATCCATCCCTAACGACCCCTGGATTTTGGGATTCGCACCCCAATTTTGGGGTCCCCAATCCCAACTCCGTGTCCCCCTCCCCAATTTTGGGATTCAGCCCCCAGTTTCAGGGTGGGTTTGGGGGTTCTCTGTCCCAATTTTGGGATCTCCTCCCCAGTTTTAGGATCCTCCCCAATTTTGGGATTCCCCCCAACTTCAGAGCAGATTTGGGGGTTCCCTGTCCCAAATTTCTGGACAGATTTGGGGGTTCCCTGTCCCCAATTTCAGGGCAGATTTAGGGGTTCCCTGTCCCAAATTCCGGGGTCTCCTCCCCGATTTCAGATCAGATTTAGGGGTTCCCTGTCCCCGATTTCAGGGCAGATTTAGGGGTTCCCTGTCCCCGATTTCCAGGCAGATTTAGGGGTTCCCTGTCCCCGATTTCCAGGCAGATTTAGGGGTTCCCTGTCCCCGATTTCAGATCAGATTTGGGGGTTCCCTGTCCCCGATTTCCAGGCAGATTTAGGGGTTCCCTGTCCCCGATTTCAGGGCAGATTTGGGGGTTCCCTGTCCCAGATTTCAGGGCAGATTTGGGGGTTCCCTGTCCCCGATTTCAGGGCAGATTTGGGGGTTCCCTGTCCCCGATTTCCAGGCAGATTTAGGGGTTCCCTGTCCCCGATTTCCAGGCAGATTTAGGGGTTCCCTGTCCCCGATTTCCAGGCAGATTTAGGGGTTCCCTGTCCCCGATTTTGGGATCCCGTCCCCATTTCCCGTCCCCCCGCAGAGCTGGAGGTGGGCAAGGCTCAGGAGTTCACGGTGAAGACGAAGGGCGTGGGGGGCCAGGGCAAGGTGGGCGCCCGGATTTTGGGGCCGTCCCGGAAGACGGTGCCGTGCACGGTGGAGCCGGGCGCGGGCGGCGACAGCAGCGCCGTGCGCTTCGTGCCGCGCGACGAGGGCACCCACAGCGTCGAGGTCACCTACGACGGCGTCGCCGTGCCCGGCAGCCCCTTCCCCGTCGAGGCCGTGCCGCCCACCGACCCCTCCAAGGTTAGGGGAGGGGGGTTGGGGTTGGGTTTGGGGTTGGGGTGGGGGTCTCGGGTTCCCTTCCCTGTCGAGGCCGTGCCGCCCACCGACCCCTCCAAGGTTAGGGGAGGGGGTTTGGGGGGTTTGGGGTGAGGAATTTGGGGTGGAGGTCCTGGGACCCTTCTCAACTCAGTTCACCCAACTCAGCCCAACTCAACCCATCCCAACTCAACCCAACCCAACCCAACTCAACTCAATTCACCCAACTCAACTCAACTCAATTCACGTAACCCAACTCAACCCAACTCAACCCATCCCAACTCAACCCAACTCAACCCAACCCAACTCAACCCAACTCAACTCAATGAACCCAACTCAACTCATCCCAACCCAACTCAATTCACCCAACTCAACCCAACTCAATCAACTCAACCCAACTCAACCCAACTCAACTCAACCCAACCCAACTCAACCCAACTCAACCCAACTCAATCCAACTCAACCCAACCAAACCCAACCAAACCCAGCTCATCCCAACCCATCCCACCCTTCCCATCCCCCAGGTCCGTGCCTTCGGCCCCGGTCTCCAGGGGGGTCTGGCCGGGGTTCCCGCCCCGTTCACCATCGACACCAAAGGCGCCGGCACGGGCGGTTTGGGGCTGACCGTGGAGGGACCCTGCGAGGCCAAAATCGAGTGCCAGGACAACGGCGACGGCACCTGCTCCGTGTCCTACCTGCCGACGGAGCCCGGCGACTACAACATCAACATCCTGTTCGCCGGCGCCCACATCCCGGGCTCGCCCTTCCGCGCCCCCATCCGGCCGCAGTTCGACCCTTCCAAGGTCACCTGCGAAGGGCCGGGATTGGAGAAGGCCACGGCCGGTCAGCCGGGGCGCTTCCGGGTGGACTGCAGCCGGGCGGGAACGGCCGAGCTGACCATCGGCATCGCCTCGGAAGCCGGGGCGCGGGCGGAGGTGAGGGTGGAGGAGAACGGAGACGGTATTTACACCATCGCCTACACGCCGCGCAGCGCCGGCGTGCACACCGTCACCGTGGAGTACGGCGGGCAGCCCGTGCCGCACTTCCCCAGCACCGTGCGCGTGGAGCCGGCGCCGGCAGCCGTGGATACGGCCGGAGTCAAGGTGTACGGGCCCGGCGTGGAGGGGAAGGGTGAGTTTGGGGAGGGGTGGGAGGGTTGGGGTGGGGTGGGTTGGGCTGAGTTGGGTTGAGGTGGGATGGGATGGGTTGAGTTGGGTTCAGTTGGGTTGG
Source organism: Poecile atricapillus (assembly GCF_030490865.1). Taxonomy (NCBI): domain Eukaryota; kingdom Metazoa; phylum Chordata; class Aves; order Passeriformes; family Paridae; genus Poecile; species Poecile atricapillus. Next base: position 3,215,422 of record NC_081285.1, read on the forward strand.
CTGGGATGAAATGAGTTGGGTTTGGCTGGGATGAGTTGGGTTGAGTTGGGTTTTGTTGATAAGAATTGGGATGGGTTGAGTTGGGTTTGGTTGGGATGGGTTGGGTTGGGATGAGCTGGGTTGGGTTGAGTTGGGTTCATTGGGTTGGGTTCAGTTGTGTTGGGTTCTTTGGATTGAGCTGAGTTGGGTTGAGCAGGGATGAATTGAGCTGGGATGGGTTGGGTTGAGCGGGGTTGGGTTCATTGGGTTGGGATGAGTTTGGTTGGGTTCAGTTGGGTTGAGTTGGATTGAGTTGGGATGAGTTGAGTTGGGTTCATTGGGTTGGTTTCAGTTTGGCTGGGATGAGTTGAGTTGGATTGAGTTGGGTTCATTGGGTTGGGTTGAGTTGGGATGAGTTGAGTTGGGTTCATTGGGTTGGTTTCAGTTTGGTTGGGATGAGTTGAGTTGGATTGACTTGGGTTCATTGGGTTGGGTTGAGTTGGGATGAGTTCAGTTGGATTGAGTTGGGTTGAGTTGGGTTCATTGGGTTGGGTTGAGTTGGGATGAGTTTGGTTCGGTTCAGTTGGGTTGGGTTGAGTTGGGTTGGGTTCATTGGGTTTGGGTTGAGTTGGGTTCATTGGGTTGGGTTCATTGGGTTGAGTTTGGTTCGGTTGAGTTGGGTTGAGTTGGGTTGGGTTGGGTTCAATTGGGTTGGGTTGAGTTGGGTTCATTGGGTTGGGTTGAGTTTGGTTTGGTTCAGTTGGATTGAGTTGGATTGAGTTGGGTTGAGTTGGGTTGGGTTCATTGGGTTGGGTTTGTTGGGATGAGTTTGGTTGGGTTTGTTGGGTTTGGGTTGAGTTGGGTTCATTGGGTTGGGTTGAGTTGGGTTGAGTTTGGTTGGGTTCAGTTGAGTTTGGTTGGGTTGAGTTGGGTTGAGTTGGGTTCAGTTGGGTTTGGTTGGGTTCAGTTGGGTTGAGCTGGGCTCAGCTGCCTCAGAAGACGACCCCGCTGACCCCTCTGACCCCGCTGACCCCTCTGACCCCGCTGACCCCGCTGACCTCGCTGACCCCGCTGACCCCAATGACCCCGCTGACCCTGCTGACCCCTCTGACCCCGCTGACCCCGCTGACCCCACTGACCCCGCTGACCCCACTGACCCCACTGACCCCATTGACCCCGCTGACCCTGCTGACCCCGCTGACACCACTGACCCCACTGACCCCGCTGACCCCACTGACCCCACTGACCCCGCTGACCCCGCTGACCCCGCTGACCCCGCTGACCCCGCTGACCCCACTGACCCCACTGACCCCGCTGACCCCGCTGACCCTGCTGACCCTGCTGACCCCTCTGACCGCACTGACCCCACTGACCCCGCTGACCCCCCCACCTTCCTGGTTCCAGGCGTGTTCCGCGAGGCCGTCACCGAGTTCGAGGTTGACGCTCGCGCCGTGGCCAAGGCCGGGGGTCCCCTGCTCAAGGCCCTGGTGTCCAACCCCTCCGGGAACGTCACCGAGACCTTCGTGGAGGACCGCGGTGACGGCACCTACCACGTGGAGTACACGCCCTACGAGGAGGGTGAGCGCGCCGCGCCTCCCGCTCCGGGAACGGGGGGATTGGAGAAACACGGCGGCGTTTGGGGCACAAATCGAGGGATTTTGGGGTGACTCTGGGGGGTTTTGGGGGGCTCTGAAGGATTTTGGGGGATTTTGGGGAGATTTGAGGGATTTCGGATGGGATTTGGAAGGATTTGATGGATTTTGGATGGGATTTGGAAGGATTTGATGGATTTTGGATGGGATTTGGAAGGATTTGATGGATTTTGGATGGGATTTGGATGGGATTTGATGGATTTTGGATGGGATTTGATGGATTTGGGCTGGGATTTGATGGATTTGATGGATTTTGGATGGGATTTGGTAGATTTGATGGATTTTGGATGGGATTTGATGGATTTGGGCTGGGATTTGATGGATTTGATGGATTTTGGATGGGATTTGATGGATTTGGGCTGGGATTTGATGGATTTGATGGATTTTGGATGGGATTTGATGGATTTGGGCTGGCATTTTCTGGATTTTGGCTGGGATTTGGAGGGATTTGGGATTGCCCCCAGGCCTGCACACGGTGGACGTGACGTACGGCGGGTCCCCGGTGCCGCTGAGCCCGTTCCGTGTCCCCGTCACCGAGGGCTGTGACCCCGCCCGTGTCCGCGTGCACGGCCCCGGCATCCAGAGCGGCACCACCAACGTGCCCAACAAATTCACCGTCGAGACCCGGTGAGAGCCCCGAGCCAACGCAATTCCCAAAATCCCAATGGCAATTCCCAAAATCCCAACAGGAATTCCCAAAATCCCAATGGCAATTCCCAAAATCCCAACGGGAATTCCCAAAATCCCAATGGCAATTCCCAAAATCCCAACAGGAATTCCCAAAATCCCAATGGCAATTCCTGAAATCCCAACAGGAATTCCCAAAATCCCAATGGGAATCCTCAAAATCCAATCAGGAATCCCCAAAATCCTTCTGGGAATTGTCCCAGATCCCACTGGGAATCCCCCAAATCCTACTGGGATTCCCATGACCCCAAATCCCATTTTTTCCCCAAATCTCCCCTTCCCATGACCTCAAATCCCATTTTTTCCCCAAATCTCCGTCTCCCACGAGCCCAAATCCCATTTTTTCCCCAAATGTCCCTTTTCCACGACCCCAAATCCCATTTTTTCCCCAAATCTCCCCTTCCCACTACCCCAAATCCCATTTTTTCCCCAAATCTCCCCTTCCCACGACCTCAAATCCCATTTTTTCCCCAAATCTCCCTTTTCCACGACCCCAAATCCCATTTTTTCCCCAAATCTCCCTTTTCCACGACCCCAAATCCCATTTTTTCCCCAAATCTCTGCCTCCCACGAGCCCAAATCCCGTTTTTCCAGGGGGGCCGGCACGGGGGGATTGGGCCTGGCCGTGGAGGGGCCCTCGGAAGCCAAAATGTCCTGCACGGACAACAAGGACGGGAGCTGCTCCGTGGAGTACATCCCGTACGAGCCCGGAACCTACAGCCTCAACGTCACCTACGGCGGCCACCAGGTCCCCGGTGAGCCCCGGGCAGGTGGCAATTCCTGGGGAATTCCTGGGGAATTCTTGGGAATTTTTTGGGAATTTTCAGGAATTTTTTAATGAATTTCGGGGGATTTTTGGAGGTTTTTTTCTGGGAATTTTTCTGGGAATTTTCAAAGGTTTTGATTTTGGGGGGGTTATGTTGGATTTTGTAGGATTTTTAGGAAATTTGGGGGGATTTGACCCCTAAATCCCAATTTTCCCCCTCGCCCTGGTGACCCCAAACTCACCCCACATCCCCTAAATCCTGTTTTCCCATCCCCACACTCCCTAAATCCCAGTTTTTCCCCCTAATTCTTGTTTCCCCCCTAATTTCCATTTTCCCCACTTATCCCATTTCCCCACTAATTCCCAGTTTTTACCCTAATTCCCATTTTCTCCCCTAATTTCCGTTTTTCTCTTTAATTCCTGGGTTTTCTCCCCTAATTCTTGTTTTCCCCCTAATCCCCATTTTCCCCTCCTAATTCCCAGTTTTACCCCCCTAATTTCCCATTTTTCCCCCTAATTCCCAGTTTTACCCCCCCAATTCCCACTTTAACCCCCCCAATTCCCGTTTTTCCCCCCCCAATTCCTATTTCCCCCCCCAATTCCCATTTTCCCCTCCCCTAATTCCCATTTTTCCCCCCCAATTCCCATTTTCCCTCCCCCCAATCCCATTTTCCCTCCCCCAATCCCATTTTCCCTCCCCCAATCCCATTTTTTCCCTCCCCAATTCCCATTTTTCCCTCCCCCCAATCCCATTTTCCCCCCAATCCCATTTTCCCCCCAATCCCATTTCTCCCCCCTAATCCCTCTCCCGCCGTTGCAGGGAGCCCGTTCCAGGTGCCGGTGTCGGACGTGGTGGACGCTTCCCGCGTGTCCTGCGGGGGTCCAGGCCTGACCCCCGGCCACGTCCGGGCCAACGTCCCCCAGAGCTTCACCGTGGACACCTCCAAGGCCGGCGTGGCCCCGCTGGACGTCAAAGTGCAGGGTCCCAAGGGTCAGCAGGGGGGGATTTCCTGCCATTTGGGGGATTTGGGTGGGCTTTGGAGAGGGCTTGGAGGTTTTTACTGGGATTTTAAGGGGTTCTGGAGAGGTTTTGGGGTGCTCAGTAGCAGCTCTTGGGACATCCTGTGGGTTTTTGGGATACCCTGTGGGATTTCAGAGCATCCTGTGGGATTTTGGGGCTTCTCTGTGGGATTCTGGAACATCCAGTGGGATTTTGAGGCGCCCAGTGGGATTTCAGAGCATCCTATGGGATTTTGGGGCTTCTCTGTGGGATTCTGGAGCACCCTGTGGAACTTTGGGGCTGCCCTGTAGGATTCTGGAGCATCCTGTGGGTTTTTGAGGCTGCCCTGTAGGATTTTGGGACACTTTATGGGATTTTGAGGCACATTATGGGATTTTGGGGCTGCCCTGTGGGATTTCAGAGCATCCTGTGGGATTTTGAGGCTGCCCTGTGGGATTTTGAGGCACTTTATGGGATTTTGAGGCTGCTCTGTGGGATTTCAGAGCATCCTGTGGGATTTTGGGGCTGCCCTGTGGGATTTCAGAGCATCCTGTGGGATTTTGAGGCTGCCCTGTGGGATTTTGAGGCACTTTATGGGATTTTGAGGCTGCCCTGTGGGATTTCAGAGCATCCTGTGGGATTTTGGGGCTGCCCTGTAGGATTTTGGGGCTGCCCTGTAGGATTTTGAGGCGCTTTATGGGATTTTGAGGCACCTTACAGCATTTTGGAGCCACCCCACACCAACATTTCAACATTTCCCCTCATCCTACACCACCTTTCCACCATTTCAACCCACCCCCACCATTCCAACCTTCCCCAACCTCTTGAACCCCCCCAAAAAAACCCCAAAAAACCCCAATTTCCCTTTTCCAGGCGTGCTGGAGCCCGTGGACATCGCCGACAACGGCGACGGCACCCAGCGCGTGTCCTACGTGCCGTCCCGCGAGGGTCCCTACAGCATCTCCGTGCGCTACGGCGACCACGAGGTGCCCCGGAGGTGCGTCCCGGGGGGGTTTTTGGGGCGCTCCGGAGGCATTTTGGGGTTCCCTGACCTCCTGATTGCTCCCCCAAAGCCCTTTCAAGGTGAAGGCGCTGCCCACCCACGACGCCAGCAAGGTGCGGGCGAGCGGCCCCGGGCTCAACACCACGGGCGTGCCGGCGAGCCTGCCCGTGGAGTTCACCATCGACGCCAAGGACGCCGGAGAGGGGCTGCTGGCCGTGCAGATCACGGTGCCCGAGGGGGATTTTGGGGGTCTCGGGGAGGGGTTTTGGGGGGTTTTGGGGGGTTTTGGGGGGTTTTTGGGGAAGATGGGGAGGGTTGGAGGGTGGTGGGTTGGGTGGGTTTGGAGGGGTGGTGGTAGTTTTGGGGGTTTTTATTGGGGTGGGGAGTGTTGGGGAAGGGTGGTTTTGGGGTGGAGAGCAGGGGAGAGCCCAAATTTCGGGGTGGAGAGCGCTGAAGACCCCAATTTTGGGGTGGAGAGCACTGAAGACCCCCAATTTTGGGGTGGAGAGCACTGGAGATCCCAAATTTTGGGGTGGGTGGTACTGGAAACCCCCAATTTTGGGGTGGGTGGTACTGGAGAGCCCAAATTTTGGGGTGGAGAGCACTGGAGACCCCAATTTTGGGTTGAGTGGCAGTGGAGATGTCAATTTTGGGGAGGAGAGCACTGAAGACCCCAATTTTGGGGTGGGTGGTACTGGAGATCCCAAATTTTGGGGTGGAGAGCACTGGAGATCCCCAATTTTGGGGGTCTTTAGACCCTTTTGGGGTGGTGGGCACTGAGGACTCCCAGGTTTGGGGTCTTTTGGCCCTTCTGGGAATGGGGAAGCACCAGAGCCCCCCCAGTTTTTGGAATGGGGCAGCATCAGACCCCCCCAGTTTTGGGGTCTCTCCCAAGGGGAATTTTAGCCAGAATATCAGGAAAACTTCTCCCCTAAAGTGGGATTTTGGACATGGAATCATGGCCCAATATTTGACCCCCAACCCACCCGGGAGCTCTGGGAGTGCTCGGGATCCTTTTTCCCAGCCCTAAAATCCAACCCCACACTTCCAAAACTGCCCAAATTCCCATTTTTTCCACCTCCAAACAGCCCAAATCCTCATTCTCACCTCACCAGGCATCAAAATTCCCACTTTTTCCCCTCAGGATCTTGAGGGGAAGCCCAAGGGAGCATGACCCCACCCGGATGCTCTGGGGTCCTTTTTCCCAGCTTTAAAATCCAACCCCACACTTCCAAAACTGCCCAAATTCCAATTTTTTCCACCTCCAAACAGCCCAAATTCTCATTCTCACCTCAGCAGCTGCCAAAATTCCCACTTTTTCCCCTCAGAATCCTGAAGGGAAGCCCAAGGGAGCTTTCCCCCACACACACATGGGAGCCCTGCTCCAGGATCCCTTTCCCTGCCTTCAAAACCAACCCCACACCCCCAAACTGCCCAAATTCTCATTCTTACCTCACCAATGGATGAATTTCCTGCTTTTTCCCCTCAGGATCCCGAAGGAAAGCCCAAGAAAGCCTCGATCCGGGACAACCAGGACGGCACCTACACCGTGTCCTATGTGCCGGACATGACGGGACGCTACACCATCCTCATCAAATACGGGGGGGACGAGATCCCTTATTCCCCCTACCGCATCCGGGCCGTGCCCACCGGCGACGCCAGCAAGTGCACGGTCACCGGTGAGCCCCGAAACGAGGGGAAACCCCCCAAAATTGGGAGAAAACACCCCCAAAATGGGAAAAAAACACCCAAAAAATCCTGGGGGAAACCCCCCCCCCCCGGAATGGGAGATACCACCTCAGGAGCGGGAGAAACCACCTGGAAACCCCCTCAGGAAACGGGGGGGGCCAGAACGCTGTGGGGAAAGGGGCACGGCTGCACCAAACGGGGGGAAATGGGGGGGTTTTGGGGGGGTTTTTGGGGGGTTTTGGGGGTCTCACGGCTGTGTCTCACTGGATTTCTTGCTTCTCTGCCCACCCCACCCCACGCCCACCCCCCCACGCCCACCACCCCCCCCTCCCCTTCACGCTGTAGTTTCCATCGGAGGTCACGGCTTAGGTAAGAGCACGGCTTGGTTTGGGGAGGGGGGGGGAGCATGGCCAAAACCCCCCCTTTGCACCCCAAAATCGAGGCCCCTTCGCACCCCAAAAATGTCCCTGCATGGGGGAGGGGGAGGAATGGGGTGGGGGGGGGGGTTGGGGTGGGAGAGACCCAAGTTAATGAGGGGGAAACCCCCCCCCAAAAAAAGTATTGATGAGGGAGCCCCAAACTCAATTAATGGTGGAGGACCCCCCAAAATTAATGATGGGGACCCCCCCCCAAAATTTAATGGTAGGGGACTCCCCGCCACCCATGACCTCAATTAATGAGGGGAAGCCCAAATTTAATGAGGGGAACCTCCCACCAAATGTAATGATGGGAGCCCCCCCAACCTGAATTAATGAGGGGAGAACCCCCAAACTCAATTAATGAAGGGATCCCCCAGGACCTCAATTAATGAGGGACTCCCCTGAACTCATTCTGGGGGTTCCTGGTCCTGTTTTGGGGCTCCAGGTCCTGTTTTGGGGCCACCAAAGGGCTTCCGTGATGGTGACCCCAAAGAGGTCCCATTTTGGGGTTTTTGGTCCCATCTTGGTGCTCCCCAGTCCCATTTTGGACTCTCTGATTCAATTTTGGTGCTCCTGGCGCCGTTTTGGTGCTCCCTGATCCCATTTTGCTGCTCCCCAATCCCGTTTTGGCACTCCCGGTGCCGTTTTGGTGCTCCCGGTGCCATTCTGGTGCTCCCCGATCCTGTTTTGGCACTCCCAGCGCCGTTCTGGTGCTCCCCAATCCCATTTTGGTGCTCCCCAATCCCATTTTGGTGCTCCCCAATCCCGTTTTGGCGCTCCCGGTGCCATTTCGGTGCTCCCGATGCCGTTCCAGTGCTCCCCAATCCCATTCCGGTGCTCCCGGTGCCGTTCCAGTGCTCCCCAATCCCATTCTGGTGCTCCCCAATCCCATTCCGGTGCTCCCCAATCCCATTCTGGTGCTCCCGGTGCCCTTCCAGTGATCCCCAATCCCATTCCGGTGCTCCCCAATCCCATTCCGGTGCTCCCGGTGCCGTTCCAGTGCTCCCCAATCCCATTCCGGTGCTCCCGGTGCCGTTCCAGTGCTCCCCAATCCCATTTCGGTGCTCCCCAATCCCATTCCGGTGCTCCCGGTGCCATTCCGGTGCTCCTCAATCCCATTCTGGTGCTCCCGGTGCCGTTCCAGTGATCTCCAATCCCATTTCGGTGCTCCCCAATCCCATTCTGGTGCTCCCCAATCCCGTTTCGGTGCTCCCCAATCCCATTCCGGTGCTCCCGGTGCCGTTCCGGTGCTCCCGGTGCCGTTCCAGTGCTCCCCAATCCCATTTTGGCGCTCCCTGATCCCATTCCGGTGCTCCCGGTGCCGTTCCGGTGCCCCGGTGCCCTGACCCAGCGCTCCCGCAGGTCCGGGGCTGGGCCCCACGATCCAGCTGGGCGAGCAGACGCTGATCACGGTGGACGCCAAGGCGGCCGGCAAGGGCAAGGTGACGTGCTCGGTGTGCACGCCCGACGGCTCCGAGGTGGACGTGGACGTGGTGGAGAACCCCGACGGCACCTTCGACATCTTCTACACCGCGCCCCAGCCCGGCAAATACGTCATCTGTGTTCGCTTCGGGGGAGAGCACATCCCCAACAGCCCCTTCCAGGTCATGGTGAGTGGAAACGGGGCAGAAACGGGGAAAAACGGGAAAAAAGGGTGTAAAAATGGGAAAAAATGGGATAAAAATGGGAATTATGGGGTGAAAATGGGGTGAAAATGGGGGATTTGGGGGTCATCTGTGTTCGCTTCGGGGGAGAGCACATCCCCAACAGCCCCTTCCAGGTCATGGTGAGTGGAAACGGGGCAGAAACGGGGAAAAACGGGAAAAAACGGGGAGAAAATGGGATAAAAATGGGATAAAAATGGGAATTATGGGGTAAAATACGTCATCTGTGTTTGCTTCGGGGGAGAGCACATCCCCAACAGCCCCTTCCAGGTCATGGTGAGTGGAAACGGGGCAGAAACGGGGAGAAACGGGGAAAAACGGGGTGAAAATGGGATAAAACAGTGTAAAAATGGGAATTATGGGGTGAAAATGGGGTAAAAATGAGAATTATGGGGTAAAATACGTCATCTGTGTTCGCTTTGGGGGAGAGCACATCCCCAACAGCCCCTTCCAGGTCATGGTGAGTGGAAACGGGGAAAAAACGGGGAAAAACGGGAAAAAACAGGGAGAAAATTGGAATTATGGGGTGAAAACCATGAGAAAATGGGGTAAAAATGGGAATTATGGGGTAAAATACGTCATCTGTGTTCGCTTCGGGGGAGAGCACATCCCCAACAGCCCCTTCCAGGTCATGGTGAGTGGAAACGGGGCAGAAACGGGGAAAAACGGGAAAAAACGGGGAGAAAATGGGATAAAAATGGGATAAAAATGGGAATTATGGGGTGAAAATGGGGTAAAAATGGGAATTATGGGGTGAAAATGGTGTAAAAATGAGAATTATGGGGTGAAAATGGGGGATTTGGGGGTCATCTGTGTTCACTTCGGGGGAGAGCACATCCCCAACAGCCCCTTCCAGGTCATGGTGAGTGGAAACGGGGCAAAAACCGGGGAAAAACGGGAAAAAACGGGGAGAAAATTGGAATTATGGGGTGAAAACCGTGAGAAAATGGGGTAAAAATGGGAATTATGGGGTAAAATACGTCATCTGTGTTCGCTTCGGGGGAGAGCACATCCCCAACAGCCCCTTCCAGGTCATGGTGAGTGGAAACGGGGGGAAAACAAGGAGAAAATGGGGGAAAATGGGGAAAATGGGGGAAAAAATGGGGGAAATTGGGAAAAATGGGGAGAAAATGGGAAAAATGAGGGGAAAATGAGGAGAAAATGGGGGAAAAGCTGGGGAATTTGGGGTGGCAAATGGGGCTGGGGGATTTGGGGTGCGCTGACCCTCGGTGCCCCCCAGGCCACGGACCGGCCGCTGCTGGGGGTCAATGGGCTGGACATGGCTGGGCTGCGGCCCTTCGACCTCGTCATCCCCTTCACCATCAAGAAGGGAGAGATCACAGGTGAGCCTCCAAAACAGCCCCAAATCGGTGTAAAAATAGCCCCAAAACAGCCCTAAAAAATAACCCAAATCAAGGCCAAAAATCCCCCAAATCCAGGCCAAAAATATCCCAAATCCAGGCCAAAAATATCCCAAATGCAGCCCTAAAATATCCCAAATGCAGCCCTAAAAATATCCCAAATGCAGCCCTAAAATCCCCCAAATCCAGGCCAAAAATATCCCAAATGCAGCCCTAAAATATCCCAAATGCAGCCCTAAAATATCCCAAATGCAGCCCTAAAATATCCCAAATGCAGCCCTAAAATCCCCCAAATCCAGCCCCAAAAATATCCCAAATGCAGCCCTAAAATCCCCCAAATCCAGGCCAAAAATATCCCAAATCAACCCTAAAAAATCCCTCAAATCCAGGCCAAAAATCCCCCAAATTCAGCCCTAAAAAATCCCCCAAATCCAGGCCAAAAATATCCCAAATCCAGGCCAAAAATATCCCAAATGCAGTCCTAAAATCCCCAAAATCCAGCCCCAAAAATGTCCCAAATGCAGCCCTAAAATCCCCCAAATCCAGGCCAAAAATATCCCAAATCAGCCCTAAAAAAACCCCTCAAATTCAGGCCAAAAATATCCCAAATCCAGCCCTAAAAATCCCCCAAATCCAGCCCCAAATCCATCCCCAAAATCCCCCGAATTCAGCCCCAAAATCCAGCCCTTAAAATCCCCTAAACCACCCCAAAAATCCCCCAAAATCTCCCCAAAATCTCTCCAAAAATCCCCCAAACCACCCCAAAACCCCCAAAATCTCCCCAAAACCCCTCAAAATCCCCCAAATCCTCAGGTGAGGTTCGGATGCCCTCGGGCAAAGTGGCCTCTCCGGACATCACGGACAACAAGGACGGGACGGTGACCGTGCGCTTCGCGCCCAGCGAGGCGGGGCTGCATGAGATGGACATCCGCTGTGACTCCATCCCCATCCCCGGTAGGAATTTGGGGGAATTTGGGGAATTTTTTGGGAAATTTTTGGGAATTTTTTGGGAATTTTTTGGGAATTTTTTGGGAATTTTTTTGGATTTTTTAGAGATTTTTTAGGATTTTTTTTCGGATTTTTTTTCAATTTTTTAGCGGATTTTTGGGGTGGTTTTTTTCAATTTTTGGGGGATTTTTTTTGGATTTTTTGGTTTTGTGGGAGGGGATTTTGAGGGGTTTTTTAACTTTCTGAGTAATTTGTTTTTATTTTATATTTTTGGGGGCATTTTTGGGAATTATTTGGCATTTTGGGGGGATTTTTTGGGAGGGATTTTAGGGGTGTTTCTCCCCCTGCGCTTCTGGGTGGGTTTCATGGGTGGCTTTAGGGGGACTTTGAGGACACCCAGGGGTGGCTCTGGGGACGTTTTTTGGGGTCCCTGTCCCCGTGTGGGATTTGGGGACAATGTGGGGGCTCAGGACACCCCGTGACCCCCCTGTGCCCCCCAATTCATGCCCCCCCAGGCAGCCCCCCAATTTCTGGGGTGGCTTTAGGGGAACTTTGAGGTGTCAGGGACACCCAGGGGTGGCTTTGGGGACCTTTTTTGGGGTCCCTGTCCCCGTGTGGGATTTGGGGACAGTGTGGGGGGTCAGGACACCCCGTGACCCCACTGTGACTCCCCCTGCCCCCCATTTTGTGCCCCCCCAGTTCTGGGTGGGTTTCATGGGTGGCTTTAGGGGGACTTTGAGGACACCCAGGGGTGGCTTTGGGGACATTTTTTGGGGTCCCTGTCCCCATGTGGGATTTGGGGACAGTGGGGGGGGCTCAGGACACCCCGTGACCCCCCCGTGACCCCCCTGTGCCCCCCATTTCAGGCAGCCCCCTCCAGTTCTACGTGGATTACGTCAACAGCGGTCACGTGACCGCCTACGGGCCCGGGCTGAGCCACGGCACCGTCAACCGGCCGGCGACGTTCACCGTCAACACCAAGGACGCCGGAGAGGGTGGGACACCGGGGGGACACTGGGGACACTGGGTGGATTGGGGACACTGGGGGGACACCTTCACCGTCAACACCAAGGACGCCGGAGAGGGTGGGACACCGTGGGGACACTGGGGACACTGTGGGGACACTGGGGACACTGGGGTGATTGGGGACACCTTCACCGTCAACACCAAGGACGCCGGAGAGGGTGGGACATGGCTGGGGACACTGTGGGGACACTGGGGACACTGGGGACACTGGGGACACTGGGGACACCTTCACCGTCAACACCAAGGACGCCGGAGAGGGTGGGACACTGTGGGGACACCACTGGGGACACTGGGGACACTGGGGGGATTGGGGACACCTTCACCGTCAACACCAAGGACGCTGGAGAGGGTGGGACACTGTGGGGACACTGGGGACACTGGGGACACTGGGGGGACACTGGGGACACTGGGGGGACACTGGGGACACTGGGGGGATTGGGGACACCTTCACCATCAACACCAAGGACGCTGGAGAGGGTGGGACACCGGGGGGACACAGCTGGGGACACTGTGGGGACACTGGGGACACTGGGGACACTGTGGGGACACTGGGGGATTGGGGACACCTTCACCGTCAACACCAAGGACGCCGGAGAGGGTGGGACACTGTGGGGACACTGGGGACACTGGGGACACTTGGGGGACACTGGGGACACTGGGGACATTGGGGACACCTTCACCGTCAACACCAAGGACGCCGGAGAGGGTGGGACACTGTGGGGACACTGGGGACACTGGGGACACTGGGGGGACACTGGGGACAGTGGGGACACTGGGGGGATTGGGGACACCTTCACCGTCAACACCAAGGACGCCGGAGAGGGTGGGACATGGCTGGGGACACTGTGGGGACACTGGGGACACTGGGGACACTGGGGGGATTGGGGACACTGGGGACACTGGGGACACTGGGGGGACTGGGGACACCTTCACCGTCAACACCAAGGACGCCGGAGAGGGTGGGACATGGCTGGGGACACTGTGGGGACACAGCTGGGGACACTGGGGGGATTGGGGACACCTTCACCGTCAACACCAAGGACGCCGAAGAGGGTGGGACATGGCTGGGGACACTCTGGGGACACTGGGGACACTGGGGACACTGGGGGGACACTGGGGACAGGGCTGGGGGACACCAGGGGGACACAGGGGGGACACTGAGGGCAGTGGGGACAGGTCATGTACCCATGACCCTGTCCCCAATGTCCCCAAGGGGTCTGTCCCTGTCCCCAGTGTCCCCAATGTCCCCAATGTCCCCAGGGGGTCTGTCCCTGTCCCCAGGGGGTCTGTCCCTGTCCCCAGTGTCCCCAGTGTCCCCAATGATGTCCCCAATGTCCCCAGGGGGTCTGTCCCTGTCCCCAGTGTCCCCAATGATGTCCCCAATGATGTCCCCAATGTCCCCAGGGGGTCTGTCCCTGTCCCCAGTGTCCCCAATGTCCCCAATGTCCCCAGGGGGTCTGTCCCTGTCCCCAGGGGGTCTGTCCCTGTCCCCAATGTCCCCAATGATGTCCCCAATGTCCCCAATGTCCCCAGGGGGTCTGTCCCTGTCCCCAGGGGGTCTGTCCCTGTCCCCAATGTCCCCAATGATGTCCCCAATGTCCCCAATGTCCCCAGGGGGTCTGTCCCTGTCCCCAATGTCCCCAGTGTCCCCAATGATGTCCCCAATGTCCCCAATGTCCCCAGGGGGTCTGTCCCTGTCCCCAGGGGGTCTGTCCCTGTCCCCAGTGTCCCCAGTGATGTCCCCAATGTCCCCAATGTCCCCAGGGGGTCTGTCCCTGTCCCCAATGTCCCCAATGTCCCCAGGGGGTCTGTCCCTGTCCCCAGGGGGTCTGTCCCTGTCCCCAGTGTCCCCAATGTCCCCAATGTCCCCAATGTCCCCAGGGGGTCTGTCCCTGGCCGTGGAGGGTCCGTCCAAGGCCGAGATCAGCTGCCAGGACAACGGGGACGGGACGTGCTCCGTGTCCTACCTGCCCGTGCTGCCCGGCGACTACGGCATCGTGGTCAAGTACAACGACAAACACATCGCAGGCAGCCCCTTCACCGCCAGGATCACCGGTAAAAAACACCAAAAAACCCCAAAAATCTGGGGTGAAAAACACCAAAAATGGGAAAAAATGGGAAAAGAAACCAAAAAAACTGAAAAAACCACCCCAAAACCCCCGAGAAACACACCTGGGGTTACTGGCACATCGCTGGCAGCCCCTTCACCGCCAGGATCACCGGTAAAAAACACCAAAAAACCCAGAAATCTGGGGTGAAAAACACCAAAAATGGGAAAAATGGGAAAAAAACCCAAAAAACCCCAAAAAACCCCCAAAAAAACACCCCAAAACCCCCGAGAAACACACCTGGGGTCACTGGCACATCGCTGGCAGCCCCTTCACCGCCAGGATCACCGGTAAAACGGGGGAAAAATGGGGAAAAACGGGAAAAAAAACAAAAATCTGGGGTGAAAAACATCATAAATGGGAAAAAACAGGAAAAAACAAAAAAAAACCTGAAAAAACCACCCCAAAAACCCCAAGAAACACACCTGGGGTCACTGGCACATCGCAGGCAGCCCCTTCACCGCCAGGATCACCGGTAAAAAACACCAAAAAACCCCAAATCTGGGGTGAAAAACACCAAAAATGGGAAAAAATGGGAAAAAACAAAAAAAAACCTGAAAAAACCACCCCAAAAACCCCGGGAAACACACCTGGGGTCACTGGCACATCGCAGGCAGCCCCTTCACCGCCAGGATCAGCGGTAAAAAACACCAAAAAACCCAAAAATCTGGGGTGAAAAACACCAGAAATGGGAAAAAATGGGAAAAAAAACCCCAAAAAACCAGGAAAAACCCCAAAATATCACCCCCAAAACCCCGAGAAACACACCTGGGGTCACTGGCACATCGCTGGCAGCCCCTTCACCGCCAGGATCACCGGTAAAACAGGGGAAAAATGGGGAAAAATGGGAAAAAAACCAAAAATCTGGGGTGAAAAACACCAAAAATGGGAAAAAATGGGAAAAAACCCCAAAAAAACCAGGAAAAAACCCCAAAATATCACCCCAAAAACCCCGAGAAACACACCTGGGGTCACTGGCACATCGCAGGCAGCCCCTTCACCGCCAGGATCACCGGTAAAAAACACCAAAAAACCCAAAATCTGGGGTGAAAAACACCAAAAATGGGAAAAAACGGGAAAAAAACCAGGAAAAAACCCCAAAATATCACCCCAAAAACCCCAGAAAACACACCTGGGGTCACTGGCACATCGCAGGCAGCCCCTTCACTGCCAGGATCACCGGTAAAACGGGGGAAAAATGGGGAAAAACGGGAAAAAAACCAAAAATCTGGGGTGAAAAACACCAAAAATGGGAAAAAATGGGAAAAAACCCCAAAAAAAACAGGAAAAAACCCCAAAATATCACCCCAAAAACCCCGAGAAACACAGCTGGGGTCACTGGCACATCGCTGGCAGCCCCTTCACTGCCAGGATCACCGGTAAAACGGGGGAAAAATGGGGAAAAACGGGAAAAAAAACAAAAATCTGGGGTGAAAAACATCATAAATGGGAAAAAACAGGAAAAAACAAAAAAAAACCTGAAAAAACCACCAAAAATGGGAAAAAACAAAAGAAAACCCAAAAAAACCAGGAAAAAACCCCAAAATGTCACCCCAAAAACCCTGAGAAACACACCTGGGGTCACTGGCACATCGCTGGCAGCCCCTTCACCGCCAGGATCACCGGTAAAAAACACCAAAAAACCCAAAATCTGGGGTGAAAAACACCAGAAATGGGAAAAATGGGAAAAAAACCCAAAAAACCCCAAAAAACCCCCAAAAAAACACCCCAAAACCCCCGAGAAACACAGCTGGGGTTACTGGCACATCGCTGGCAGCCCCTTCACCACCAGGATCAGCGGTAAAAAACACCAAAAAACGCCAAAATCTGGGGTGAAAAACACCAAAAATGGGAAAAAATGGGAAAAAAACCCAAAAAACCTGAAAAAACCACCCCAAAAACCCCGAGAAACACACCTGGGGTCACTGGCACATCGCTGGCAGCCCCTTCACTGCCAGGATCACCGGTAAAAAACACCAAAAAACCCAAAATCTGGGGTGAAAAACACCAAAAATGGGAAAAAACGGGAAAAAAACCCCAAAAAACCAGGAAAAACCCCAAAATATCACCCCCAAAACCCCGAGAAACACACCTGGGGTCACTGGCACATCGCTGGCAGCCCCTTCACCGCCAGGATCACCGGGGAGAACTCAGAAATCCGGGGAAAAATCACAAAAATCTGGGAAAAAACAAAAAAAACCTGAAAAAATCCCCAAAAATCCAGGGGAAAAAAAAAGAAAAAAAGAAAAAAAATCTCTTGGTGACCCCAGGGTGACCCCAGGTGACCCCAGGTGACCCCAGGTGTCCCCACAGGTGACGATTCCCTGCGCCAGTCCCACCTCAAGGTGGGAGCCTCGGCCGAGATCCCGCTGGACATCGGAGAGAGTGACCTGAGCCAGCTGAGCGCCAGCGTCACCGCGCCCTCGGGCCGCAAGGAGCCCTGCCAGCTGAAACGGCTGAGGGACGGTCACCTGGGTGAGCTGGGGACACTGGGGACACTGGGGACATCACTGGGGACACTGGGGACACTGGGGACATCACTGGGGACACTGGGGACACTGGGGACACTGGGGACATCACTGGGGACACTGGGGACACTGGGGACATGGAGCCCTGCCAGCTGAAACGGCTGAGGGACGGTCACCTGGGTGAGCTGGGGACACTGGGGACATCACTGGGGACACTGGGGACACTGGGGACATTGGGGACATCACTGGGGACACTGGGGACACTGGGGACATGGAGCCCTGCCAGCTGAAACGGCTGAGGGACGGCCACCTCGGTGAGCTGGGGACACTGGGGACATTGGGGACATTGGGGACATCACTGGGGACATGGAACCCTTCCAGCTGAAACGGCTGAGGGACGGCCACCTGGGTGAGCTGGGGACACTGGGGACACTGGGGACACTGGGGACACTGGGGACACTGGGGACATCACTGGGGACACTGGGGACACTGGGGACATCACTGGGGACACTGGGGACATGGAGCCCTGCCAGCTGAAACGGCTGAGGGACGGCCAGCTCGGTGAGCTGGGGACACTGGGGACATCACTGGGGACATCACTGGGGACACTGGGGACATCCCTGAGGACACTGTGGACATCCCTGGGGATGTACTCTGTATCTCTGTCCCTTACTCCTGTCCCTGTCCCCATGTCCCTGAGGTGTCCCTGTGTCCCCATGTCCCTGTCGCTGTATCCCCATGTGTGACAGATTCCTGTCCCCGTGTCCCTGTGTGTGACACATTGCTGTCCCCGTGTGTGATATGTCCCTGTCCCCATGTCCCTGTGTGTGACATGTCCCCGTGTCCCTGTCCCCGTGTCCCTGTGTGTGACACATTGCTGTCCCCGTGTGTGATATGTCCCTGTCCCCATGTCCCTGTGACACATTCCTGTCCCCTCAGGGATCTCATTTGTGCCACACGAGGTGGGCCAGCACCTGGTGCACGTGTCTCGGGGGGGACAGCCGCTGTCCCTGTGTCCCTGTCCCCATGTGTGACACATTGCTGTCCCCGTGTCCCTGTGTCCCTGTGTCCCCGTGTCCCTGTGTCCCTGTGTCCCTGTGTCCCTGTGTCCCTGTCCCCATGTGTGACATGTCCCTGTGTCCCCTCAGGGATCTCATTTGTGCCACACGAGGTGGGCCAGCACCTGGTGCACGTGTCCCGGGGGGGACAGCCGCTGTCCCTGTGTCCCTGTGTCCCTGTGTCCCTGTGTCCCTGTCCCCATGTGTGACATGTCCCCATGTCCCTGTGTCCCCTCAGGGATCTCGTTCGTGCCACACGAGGTGGGCCAGCACCTGGTGCACGTGTCCCGGGGGGGACAGCCGCTGTCCCTGTGTCCCTGTGTCCCTGTGTCCCTGTCCCTGTGTCCCTGTCCCCGTGTCCCTGTCCCCGTGTCCCTGTCCCCGTGTGTGACACATTGCTGTCCCTGTGTGTGACATGTCCCATTGTCCCCTCAGGGATCTCATTTGTGCCACATGAGGTGGGCCAGCACCTGGTGCACGTGTCCCGGGGGGGACAGCCGCTGTCCCGGAGTCCCCGTGTCCCTGTGTCCCCGTGTCCCTGTGTGTGACATGTCCCTGTCCCCATGTCCCTGTGACACATTCCTGTCCCCATGTCCCCTCAGGGATCTCGTTTGTGCCACACGAGGTGGGCCAGCACCTGGTGCACGTGTCCCGGGGGGGACAGCCGCTGTCCCGGAGTCCCATCGCTGTCACCATCAGCCAGGCCGAGCTCGGGGACGCGTCGCGGGTGCGGCTGCGGGGGCCGGGCCTGAGCGAGGGCACCACGTTCCAGCCAGCCCAGTTCACCATCGACACCCGCGAGGCTGGTGAGCACTGGGGGACACTGGGAGCCACTGGGAATGGATTTGGGGGCACTGGGAGGGACTGGGAGGGGATTGGGAATGGATTTGGGGACACTGGAACAATCTGGGAGGGACTGGGAGAGGATTTGGAGGCACTGGGAGGGACTGGGAGGGACTGGGAGGGGGTCTGGGGACACCAGGAGCCACTGGGAGGGGACTGGTAATTTATTCAGGGACACTGGGAGGGACTGGGAGGGGATTTGGGGACACTGGGAGGGACTGGGAGGGGATTGGGAATGGATTTGGGGACACTGGAACAATCTGGGAGGGACTGGGAGAGGATTTGGAGGCACTGGGAGGGACTGGGAGGGGATTTGGGGACATTGGGAGGGACTGGGAGGGGTTTTGGGGACACTGGGAGGGACTGGGAGGGGATTTGGGGGCACTGGGAGTGACTGGGAGGGGATTTGGGGGCACTGGGAGGAACTGGGAGTGACTGGGAGGGGATCTCGGGGTCCCAGAGCTCTCGGGGGGGGTCCCAGAGGGGCTCTGGGGTCCCTCCCAGTCTGCCCAGTCCATCCCCCAGCCCTGCCCAGTTCCCCCCACCCCTCTGAGCTCTCAGCTTTCCTTTAGGGAGTTTTTTGGGTGTTTTCTTTGCAATAAGAGGAGGATTTTTGGGATTTGGGATTTTCTGGGATGGATTTTTTGCCCTTTTTGGGATCTGTCCTGACCCTTTTAACCCTTTCCAGGCTACGGGGGGCTGAGCCTGTCCATCGAGGGTCCCAGCAAGGTGGACATCACCACGGAGGAGCTGGAGGACGGCACCTGCCGCGTGTCCTACTGCCCCACCGAGCCCGGCAACTACATCATCTCCGTCAAATTCGGGGAGCAGCACGTGCCTGGTGAGCACTGGGAACACTGGGAGCACTGGGAGGGGCTTTGGGGGCACTGGGAGGGGGTTTGGGGGCACTGGGAGGGGATTTGGGGGCACTGGGAGGGGATTTGGGGGCACTGGGAGGGGATTTGGGGACACTGGGAGGGGATTTGGGGGCACTGGGAGGGACTGGGAGGGGGTTTGGAGGGACTGGGAGGGGATTTGGGGGCACTGGGAGGGACTGGGAGGGGGTTTGGAGGGACTGGGAAGGGCTTTGGGGGCACTGGGATGGAATTTGGGGGCACTGGGAGGGACTGGGATGGGATTTGGGGACACTGGAAGGGGATTTGGGGGCCCTGGGAGGGGATTTGGGGCACTGGGTGGGGATTTGGGGACACTGGGAGGGGATTTGGGGACACTGGGAGGGACTGGGAGTGTTTTGGGGGGCCCCAGAGAGGTTTTGGGGGATCCTGAATGGCCCCAAAGCCCCACCCAGGGAGCCTCTTCTGGGACAGCCTCACCCGGGGATTTTTGGGGACATTTTGGGGGGATTTTGGGGGGATTTCTGGGGGTTCTGAACCTCAGGGGGATTTGGGGATTTCAGGGGGGCTTCTGGGGGGTCCTGACTGACCCCAAACCCCCCCAGGGAGCCCCTTCTCGGTGAAGGTGACGGGTGAGGGTCGCGTCCGTGAGAGCATCACCCGGCGGCGCCGCGCCCCCCCCGAGGCCAGCGTGGGGACCCCCTGCGACCTCAGCCTCAAAATGCCCGGTGAGGGTCCCTGGGGGGTCCTGGGGGGTCCTGGAGGGTCCTGGAGGGGTCCTGAGGGGGTCCTGGTGGGTCCTGGGGGGTCCTGGGAGGGTCCTGAGGGGGTCCTGGTGGGTCCTGGGGACTCCTGGGGGGGTTTTGGGGGTCCTCAGGAGGTCCTGGAAGCCTTGAGGAAGTCACTGAGCATCACTGGAGGTGTTTTTGGGAGATGTTTTGGGGGTCCTGGGGGGGTTTTGAGGATCCCCCAAGGGACAGAGGGGACACAGGGACCATTTTTCCCTTTTTCCCCCCTTTTTTCCCCTTTTCCCTCTCGGTCTCCGAGGTGACAGCTCAGGTGACGGGTCCCACATGGAACATTTCCCCCAAATAACCCCATTTTTCACCCAAATAACCCCATTTTTCCCCATTTTCCCCCATTTTCCCCCCAGAGCTCTCAGTCTCGGAGGTGACAGCGCAGATGACGGGTCCCACAGGGGATATACAGGAATATTTCCCCAATAACCTCATTTTTCCCCATTTTCTCCCCATTTTTTCCCCAAATAACCCCTTTTTTTCCCTGTTTTTCCCCATTTTTTCCCCCAATAACCCCATTTTTCCCCCAATAACCCCATTTTTCCCCCAATAACGCCATTTTTTCCCCCAATAACCCCATTTTTCCCTGTTTTTCCCCCCAGAACTCTCAGTCTCAGAGGTGACAGCGCAGGTGACGAGTCCCACATGGAACATTTCCCCCAATAACCCCATTTTTCCCCATTTTTTCCCCATTTCCCCCCAGAACTCTCCGTCTCGGAGGTGACAGCGCAGGTGACGGGTCCCACATGGAACATTTCCCCCAATAACCCCATTTTTCCCTGTTTTTCCCCCCAGAACTCTCGGTCTCGGAGGTGACAGCGCAGGTGACGGGTCCCTTGGGGGATATACAGGAACATTTCCCCCAATAACCCCATTTTTCCCTGTTTTTCCCCCCAGAACTCTCAGTCTCAGAGGTGACAGCGCAGGTGACGGGTCCCTTGGGGGATATACAGGAACATTTCCCCAATAACCCCATTTTTTCCCCATTTTCCCCCCAGAACTCTCAGTCTCAGAGGTGACAGCGCAGGTGACGGGTCCCTCGGGCCAGCCCGTGGCCTCGCAGGTGCTGCCGGGCTCGGGGGGCTCGGTGGGCGTTCGTTTCGTGCCGCAGGAGACTGGAGCTCACCGCGTCAGCGTCAAGGAGCGCGGGCAGCACGTGCCGGGGAGCCCCTTCCAGTTCACCGTGGGACCCCTGGGAGAGGGGGGAGCTCACAAAGTCCGGGCTGGGGGTCCTGGGCTGGAGAGAGCCGAGGCTGGGACACCCGGTGAGACCCCCGGGGTGGGGATTTGGGGGGGTTTTGGGGGGATTTGGGGAATTTGGGGGGATTTGGGGGTTCTGGGCTGGAGAGAGCCGAGGCTGGGACACCCGGTGAGACCCCCGGGGTGGGCTGGGGATGGGGGGAATTGGTGGGGATTGGGAAATGGGGTGGGAACCCAAAAAAACCCAGCAGAGATCCCAAAAAACAGAATGGGAACCCCAAAAAACTGAGTGGGAACCCCAGAAAACTGAGTGGGAACCCCAAAAAACAGAATGGGAACCCCAGAAAACTGAGTGGGAACCCCAAAAAACGGAATGGGAACCCCAAAAAACAGAATGGGAACCTTGAAAAACCAGAGATCCCAAAACCAGAGTGGGAACCCGAGGAAGTGGGGTGGGAATTGGAGGAAATGAGGTGGTTTTAGGGCCATTTTGGGTTTTTTTGAGGGGGTTTTTGGGGTGGATTTTTGGGGTTTTGGGGTTTTTGGGGTGCTCTGACCCCTCGTTTCCCCATCCCCAGCTGAGTTCAGTATCTGGACGCGCGAGGCCGGTGCCGGGGGTCTCTGTGTCCTTGATAGGGGAATTTATGGGGTTTTGAGGCTGTTTTTAGGGTTTTTTAGGGTGGTTTTGGGGTTTTTGGAGTGTTTTTTTAGGGTTTTTGGGGTTTTTGGGGTGCTCTGACCCCTTGTTTCCCCATCCCCAGCCGAGTTCAGTATCTGGACGCGCGAGGCTGGCGCCGGGGGTCTCTGTGTCCTTTAAAGGGGAATTTATGGGGTTTTTGGGGTGGATTTTTGGGGTTTTTTAGGGTGGTTTTGGGGTTTTTGGAGTGTTTTTTTTGGGTTTTTGGGGTTTTTGGGGTGCTCTGACCCCTCGTTTCCCCATCCCCAGCCGAGTTCAGTATCTGGACGCGCGAGGCCGGCGCCGGGGGTCTCTGTGTCCTTGATAGGGGAATTTATGGGGGTTTTGGGGTGGATTTTTGGGGTTTTTTTGGGTTTTTAGGGTGGATTTTCGGGGTTTTTGGGATTTTTGGGGTGCTCTGACCCCTCGTTTCCCCATCCCCAGCCGAGTTCAGTATCTGGACGCGCGAGGCCGGCGCCGGGGGTCTCTCCATCGCCGTCGAGGGTCCCAGCAAGGCCGAAATCGCCTTCGAGGATCACAAGGACGGCTCCTGTGGGGTCTCCTACGTGGTGCAGGAACCCGGTGGGTGACGGGTTTGGGGGGATTTTGGGGTTTTTTAGGGGGTTTTGGGGGTTTTTATGGGGTTTGGGGTTTTAGGGGTCAGATCTCCCTCCCCTAATCCCAAACCCCTCCAGGTGATCTCGAGGTGTCGGTGAAGTTTCACCCCGAGTTTGTCCCCAAAAGCGGGGACAGAGATGGGTTTTGGGGAGGGGGTTTTTGGGGGTTTTTGGGGTTTTTGGAGTTTGGATTTTTGGGTTTTTAGGGTGGGATTTTTTGGTTTTTTAGGATCCAAACCCCCTCCCCTAATCCCAAACCCCCCCAGGTGATTACGAGGTGTCGGTGACGTTCAACATCCCCAAGAGTGGGGACAGAGAGGGGACAGAGCCAAATTTTGGGGCCGTATTTTTGAGTCTTTTGGGAATCTTAGGGTGGGATTTTTGGGGTTTTTGGGGTTTTTTGGGATCCAAACCCCTAATCCCAAACCCCCCCAGGAGAGTACGAGGTGTCAGTGATGTTCAACATCCCCAAGAGTGGGGACAGAGCCACATTTTGGAGTGGGATTTTGGGGTTTTTAGGGTTTTTTGGAGTGGGATTTTGGGGTTTTTGGGGTGGGATTTTGGGGTTTTTGGAGTGGGATTTTGGGGTTTTTAGGGTGAGATTTTTGGGATTTTGAGGATTTTTGGGATCCCAATCCCCCCAGGTGATTACGAGGTGTCGGTGAAGTTCAACGATGAGCACATCCCCGAGAGTGGGGACAGAGAGGGGGCAGAGCTGAATTTTGGGGTGGGATTTTGGGGTTTTTTGGAGTGGGATTTTGGGGTTTTTTGGGGTGGGATTTTGGGGTTTTTGGGGTGGGATTTTTGGGATTTTGAGGATTTTTGGGATCCCAATCCCCCCCAGGTGATTACGAGGTGTCAGTGAAGTTCAACGACGAGCACATCCCTGAGAGTGGGGACAGAGAGGGGGCAGAGCTGAATTTTGGGGTGGGATTTTGGGGTTTTTGGGGTGGGATTTTTGGGATTTTGAGGATTTTTGGAATCCAAACTCCCCCAGGTGATTACGAGGTGTCGGTGAAGTTCAACGACGAGCACATCCCCGAGATTGGGGACAGAGAGGGGAGAGAGCCACATTTTGGAGTGGGATTTTGGGGTTTTTGGGGTGGGATTTTGGGGTTTTTGGGGTGGGATTTTGGGGTTTTTGGGGTGGGATTTTGGGGTTTTTGGGGTGGGATTTTGGGGTTTTTGGGGTGGGATTTTGGGGTTTTTGGGGTGGGATTTTTGGGATTTTGAGGATTTTTGGGATCCCAACCCCCCCAGGTGATTACGAGGTGTCGGTGAAGTTCAACAACGAGCACATCCCCGAGAGTGGGGACAGAGAGGGGGCAGAGCTGAATTTTGGGGTGGGATTTTGGTGTTTTTGGGGTGGGATTTTGGGGTTTTTGGGGTGGGATTTTGGGGTTTTTGGGGTGGGATTTTTGGGATTTTGAGGATTTTTGGGATCCCAATCCCCCCAGGTGATTACGAGGTGTCGGTGAAGTTCAACGACGAGCACATCCCCGAGAGTGGGGACAGAGAGGGGAGAGAGCCACATTTTGGGGTGGGATTTTGGGGTTTTTGGGGTGGATTTTTGGGATTTTGAGGATTTTTGGGATCCCAATCCCCCTCAGGTGATTACGAGGTGTCAGTGAAGTTCAACAACGAGCACATCCCTGAGAGTGGGGACAGAGAGGGGGCAGAGCTGAATTTTGGGGCCGTATTTTTGAGTTTTTTGGGAATTTTGGAGTGGGATTTTGGGGTTTTTGGGGTGGGATTTTGGGGTTTTTGGGGTGGGATTTTTGGGATTTTGAGGATTTTTGGGATCCCAACCCCCCCAGGTGATTACGAGGTGTCGGTGAAGTTCAACGACGAGCACATCCCCGAGAGCCCGTTCGTGGTGACGGCCGCGGCCCCGAGCGACGCCGCGCGGCGCCTGACTGTTTCTAGCCTTCAGGTGAGGCACCTGGAGACCCCAAAAACCCCAAAAAAAACCCTAAAAAACCACACAGAACCCCCCTGGAGCGCGGGGGGGCCCGGCCAGCGCAGCCCTCGAGGCACTGGGGGGATTTGGGGCTTGTAGGGGCAGATTTGGGGTCTGTAGGGGCAGATTTGGGGTCTAAAGGAGCAGATTTGGGGTCTGTAGGGGCAGATTTGGGGGTTGTAGGGGCGATTTTGGGGTCTAAAAGAGCAGATTTGGGGTTTCTAGGGGTGATTCTGGGGTCTGTAGGGCAGATTTGGGGTCTGTAGGGGCAGATTTGTGGTCTGTAGGGGCAGTTTTGGGGTCTAAAAGAGCAGATTTGGGGTTTCTAGGGGTGATTTTGGGGTCTGTAGGGGCAGATTTGGGGTTTCTAGGGGCAGTTTTGGGGTCTAAAGGAGCAGATTTGGGGTTTCTAGGGGTGATTTTGGGGTCTAAAGGAGCAGATTTGGGGTTTCTAGGGGTGATTTTGGGGTCTAAAGGAGCAGATTTGGGGTCGGAAAGAGCAGATTTGGGGTCTGTAGGGGCAGATTTGGGGTTGTAGGGGCAGATTTGGGGTCTGTAGAGGCAGATTTGGGGTCTAAAAGAGCAGATTTGGGGTTTCTAGGGGCAGATTTTGGGGGTTGTAGGGGCAGATTTGGGGTCTGTAGGGTGGATTTTGGCGTCTGTAGGGGCAGATTTGGGGTCTAAAGGAGCAGTTTTGGGATTTCTAGGGGCAGATTTGGGGTCTGTAGGGGCAGTTTTGGGGTCTAAAAGAGCAGATTTGGGGTCTGTAGGGGCAGATTTGGGGTTTCTAGGGGCAGTTTTGGGGTCTAAAAGAGCAGATTTGGGATTTCTAGGGGCAGATTTGGGGTCTGTAGGGGCAGTTTTGGGGCTTCTAGGGGCAATTTTGGGGTCTAAAAGAGCAGATTTGGGGTCTGTAGGGGCAGATTTGGGGTCTGTAGGGGCAGTTTTGGGGTTTCTAGGGGTGATTTTGGGGTCTAAAAGAGAAGTTTTGGGGTCTAAAGGAGCAGATTTGGGGTCTAAACGAGCAGATTTGGGGTCTGTAGGGGCAGATTTGGGGTTTCTAGGGGCGATTTTGGGGTCTAAAGGAGCAGATTTGGGGTCTAAAAGAGCAGATTTGGGGTTTCTAGGGGCAATTTTGGGGTGTAAAAGAGCAGATTTGGGGTCTGTAGGGGCAGATTTGGGGTCTGTAGGGGCAGATTTGGGGTCTGTGGGGGCAGATTTAGGGTTTCTAGGGGCAATTTTGGGGTCTAAAAGAGCAGATTTGGGGTCTGTAGGGGCAGATTTGGGGTCTGTAGGGGCAGATTTGGGGTCTAAAAGAGCAGATTTGGGGTCTGTAGGGGCAGTTTTGGGGTCTGTAGGGGCAGTTTTGGGGTCTAAAAGAGCAGATTTGGGGTTTCTAGGGGTGATTTTGGGGTCTGTAGGGGCAGATTTGGGGTTTCTAGGGGTGATTTTGGGGTCTGAAAGAGCAGATTTGGGGTTTGTAGGGGCAGATTTGGGGTTTCTAGGGGTGATTTTGGGGTCTAAAGGAGCAGATTTGGGGTCTAAAAGAGCAGATTTGGGGTCTGTAGGGGCAGTTTTGGGGTTTCTAGGGGTGATTTTGGGGTCTAAAAGAGCAGTTTTGGGGTTTCTAGGGGTGATTTCGGGGTCTGTAGGGGCAGATTTGGGGTTTCTAGGGGCAATTTTGGGGTCTGAAAGAGCAGATTTGGGGTTTGTAGGGGTGATTTTGGGGTCTAAAGGAGCAGATTTGGGGTCTGTAGGGGCAGTTTTGGGGTCTAAAAGAGCAGATTTGGGGCTTGTAGGGGCAGATTTGGGGTCTAAAAGAGCAGATTTGGGATCTGTAGGGGCAGATTTGGGATCTGTAGGGGCAGATTTGGGGTCTGTAGGGGCAGTTTTGGGGTTTCTAGGGGCGATTTTGGGGTCTAAAGGAGCAGATTTGGGGTCTGTGGGGGCAAATTTGGGGGCTAAAGGAGCAGATTTGGGGTTTCTAGGGGCAGATTTTTGGGGTTTGGGATTTCTAGGGGCAATTTTGGGGTCTAAAAGAGCAGTTTTGGGGTCTAAAGGAGGAATTTTGAGGTCTGTAGGGGCAGATTTGGGTTTTTTTAAAGCAGGTTTAGGGGGTTTTTGAGCAGTTTTGAGGTTTTAGAGCAGATTTTGAGGTTTTAAATCAGATTTTGAAGGGTTTAGATGAGATTTTGAGTAGTTTAAAGCAGATTTTGAGTAGTTTAAAGCAGATCTTTTAGGTTTAGAATCAGATTTTGAGGTTTTTGATCAGATTTTGGGGGTTTTAAATCAGATTTTGAGGTTTTTAATCAGATTTTAGGGTGTTTAAATCAGATTTTGAGGTTTTAGATCAGATTTTGAGTATTTTAAATCAGATTTTGAAGGGTTTAAATCAGATTTTGGGGAGTTTAAATCAGATTTTGAAGGGTTTAAATAAGATTTTAGGGTGTTTAAATCAGATTTTTGAGGTTTTTAATCAGATTTTGGGGGATTTAAATCAGATTTTTGAGGTTTTCGATGAGATTTTGGGGGGTTTCAATCAGATTTTTGAGGTTTTTAATCAGATTTTTGAGGTTTTCGATCAGATTTTGGGGGGTTTAAATCAGATTTTGGGGGATCTGAGGCAGTTTCGGGGTCCCTGCGCTGGCCCAGCCCCCCCAGCCCGGGGGTCCCGGGGGTCTCTCTCGTGTCTCTGATAAAGGCTTTGAACAGGGGGGGGCTGGGGGGGTCCAACGGGAGCCAGCGGGGCCCCAAAAAAAACCCCAAAATCCCCCCAAAATGGGGGGTCCCGGGGTCCCCTCTGGCTCCCGCTGAACCCCCCCACCCCCCAAGGTAAGTGGGGTCTGGGGGGGACCCCAAAACCTCCCCCCCACCCCCTTGAGGGACCCTCAGACCCCTCCCCAGCCCAAAATGGGGATTTTGGGGGGGTTTGGGGCTCCCCTCTGGGGGTTTTTAAGGGGAGGATTTGGGGTTTTTCCAACTCCCCAAAATATTTGGGATAAAGTTTTGGGGTTTTCCACCTCCCCAAAATATTTGGGATGAAGTTTTGGGGTTCTTATCCTACCCCAAAAATATTTGGGATGAGGATTTGGGGTTTTCCACCTCCCCAAAAATATTTGGGATGAGGTTTTGGGGTTCTTCTCCCACCCCAAAATATTTGGGATGAGGATTTGGGGTTTTTCCAACCTCCCCAAAATATTTGGGATGAAGTTTTGGGGTTCTTCTCCTACCCCAAAAATATTTGGGATGAGGATCTGGGGTTGTTCTCCCACCCCAAAATTTTTGGGATGAAGTTTTGGGGTTCTTATCCTACCCCAAAAATATTTGGGATGAGGATTTGGGTTTTTCCAACCTCCCCAAAATATTTGGGATAAAGGTTTGGGGTTTTCCACCTCCCCAAAATTTTTGGGATGAGGATTTGGGGTTTTCCACCTCCCCAAAATATTTGGGATGAGGATTTGGGGTTCTTATCCTACCCCAAAAATATTTGGGATGAGGATTTGGGGTTTTCCACCTCCCCAAAAATATTTGGGATGAGGTTTTGGGGTTCTTATCCTACCCCAAAAATATTTGGGATGAGGATTTGGGGTTTTCTGACTCCCCAAAATATTTGGGATGAAGTTTGGGGGTTTTCTGACTCCCCAAATTTTTTGGGATGAGGTTTCGGGGTTGTTCTCCCACCCCAAAATTTTTGGGATGAGGATTTGGGGTTTTTCCAACCTCCCCAAAATATTTGGGATGAGGTTTCAGGGTTGTTCTCCCACCCCAAATTTTTTGGGATGAGGATTTGGGGTTTTCCGACTCCCCAAAAATATTTGGGATGAGGTTTTGGGGTTCTTATCCTACCCCAAAAATATTTGGGATGAGGATTTGGGGTTTTCTGACTCCCCAAAATATTTGGGATGAAGTTTGGGGGTTTTCCGACTCCCCAAAATTTTTGGGATGAGGATTTGGGGTTTTCCACCTCCCCAAAATACTTGGGATGAAGTTTTGGGGTTCTGCTCCTACCCCAAAAATATTTGGGATGAGGATTTGGGGTTTTCCACTTCCCCAAAATATTTGGGATGAGGTTTTGGGGTTCTTCTCCCACCCCAAAATTTTTGGGATGAAGATTTGGGGTTTTCCACTTCCCCAAAATATTTGGGATGAAGTTTGGGGGTTTTCCCACTCCCCAAATTTTTTGGGATGAGGTTTTGGGGTTCTTCTCCCACCCCAAATTTTTTGGGATGAGGTTTCGGGGTTGTTCTCCCACCCCAAAATTTTTGGGATGAGGATTTGGGGTTTTCCAACCCTCCCTGGGATTTTTAGGGTGGGAATTTGGGGTTGTTTTCCCTCCCAAAATTTTTGGGATGTGGATTTTGGGATTTTTCTTTCCCTCCCAAATTTTTGGGGGTGAAGATTTTGGGAGTCCCAGCCCCAAAACCTCTCAGATTTTGGGGTTTTTTGGGGTTTTTGTTGGAATTGGGGTTTTAATTTTATTTTTGTTCTTTTTATGGGAGTTTATTTTGGGTTTTTTTGGGGCATTTTTAGGAGGGTTTTTTATTCATTTCTTTGGGATTTTTGGGGGGTTTTTTTCATTATTTGGGATTTTTTTGGGTTATTTTTTTGCTTTTTTGGGGTTTATTTTATGTATTTTGAGGGCTCTTTCTGGGGGGATTTTTAGGAGGAGTTTTTTGGTTTCTTGGGGAGTTTTGGGGTTTATTTTTTGGTTTTTTTGGGTTTTTTTATTATTTTTTGTGGGGTTTTTGGGGATTTTTTTGGGGTTTTTTTGTGGGTTTTTGGGGGGCGTTTTTTGGGTGGGTTTTTTTGGGTTTTTTATTCTTTTTTCCTGTTTCTTTGGGGGATTATTTTTGTTTTTTACGAGGTTTTATTTCAGCTTTTCTGAGGGCTCTTGGTGGGGATTTTTGGGAGCTTTTTTTGGGACTTTCTTTGGGATTCTTTTGGTGCTTTTCTTGTTTCTTTGGGAGCTTTCCTTGTGTATTTTTGGGAGGGAATTTTTAGCTCTATTTTATTTTATTTTATTTTATTTTATTTTATTTTATTTTATTTTATAATTTATTTTATTTTACTTTATTTCATTTTACTTTATTTCATTTATTTTTATTTTACTTTTGTCTTATTTCATTTTATTTACTTTCATTTCATTTTATTTATTTGATTTAATTTATTTTATTTTATTTTATTTTACTTTACTCAACTTTATTTTTCTTTATTTTATTTCATTTCACTTCATATATTTTACTTTTTTATATTTTATTTTATTTTATTTTATTTTATTTTACTTTATTTTATTTCATTTTATTTTATTTTACTTTATTTTATTTTATTTTATTTTATTTTACTTTATTTTATTTTATTTTTCTCAATTTTATTTTTCTCTATTTTATTTTATTTTATTCTATTTTATTTATTTTATTTTATTTTATTTTATTTTATTTTATTTTATTTTATTTTATTTTATTTTATTTTATTTTTCTCTATTTTATTTTTCTCTATTTTATTTTATTTTTCTCTATTTTATTTTTCTCTATTTTATTTTATTTTACTTTCTTTTTCTTTATTTTTTTTAAATTTCATTTCATTTCATTTCATTTCACTTCATTTATTTCATTTATTCCATTTCATTTCATCCCTTTTCCCCCAACACCTTCTCAGGGACCTCCCCTTTATTCCCCCTCTATTTTTCCCTTTTTCCCCCCAAATCCCTCAGCTTTGGGGAGGGTTCCTGGAATTCTTTCCTGGTTTTTTTTTGGGTGTTTCTGACCCTTTTCCCCCCAGGAGTCGGGGCTCAAGGTTCACCAGCCGGCCTCGTTCGCCGTCAGCCTCAACGGCGCCCGCGGAGCTCTGGACGCCAAAGTTCACAGTCCCTCGGGGGCCCTGGAGGAATGTCACATCTCCGAGGTCACCCCAGGTGAGGGGCACCCCAAAAACACCCCAGAAACATCCCCCAGCTGCTGGGGGAGAGAGGGAAGAGGAAAAACGGGAAATTCCAGAGAAAAAACGGGAAATTCCAGAGTAAAATCCGGAAATTCCAGAGGAAAATCCGGAAATTCCAGAGCAAAATTGGGAAATTTCAACCCAAAATTGGGAAATTCCAGAGCAAAATTGGGAAATTCCAGACCAAAATCGGGAAATTCTGGCTTGAAATCGGGAAATTCCAGAGTAAAATTGGGAAATTCCAGAGCAAAATTGGGAAATTCCAGAGCAAAATTGGGAAATTCCAGAGCAAAATCGGGAAATTCCAGAGCAAAATCTGGAAATTCCAGAGCAAAATTGGGAAATTCCAGAGCAAAATTGGGAAATTCCAGAGCAAAATCCGGAAATTCCAGAGTAAAATCCGGAAATTCCAGAGTAAAATTTGGAAATTCCAACCTGAAATTGGGAAAATCCAGAGCAAAATTGGGAAATTCCAGAGCAAAATTGGGAAATTCCAGAGCAAAATTGGGAAATTCCAGAGCAAAATCGGGAAATTCCAGAGCAAAATCCGGAAATTCTGGCTTGAAATCGGGAAATTCCAGAGTAAAATTGGGAAATTCCAGAGCAAAATACGAAAATTGCAGAGTAAAAACGGGAAATTCCAGAGTAAAATCAGGAAATTCCAGAGCAAAATCCGGAAATTCCAGAGCAGAATCGGGAAAATCCAGAGCAAAATTGGGAAATTCCAGAGCAAAATTGGGAAATTCCAGAGCAAAATTGGGAAATTCCAGAGCAAAATTGGGAAATTCCAACCCGAAATTGGGAAATTCCAGAGTAAAATCGGGAAATTCCAGAGCAAAATCCGGAAATTCCAGAGCAAAATTGGGAAATTCCAGAGTAAAATCGGGAAATTCCAGAGCAAAATCGGGAAATTCCAGAGCAAAATTGGGAAATTGCAGAGTAAAATCGGGAAAATCCAGAGCAAAATCGGGAAATTCCAACCCAAAATCTGGAAATTCCAGAGTAAAATTGGGAAATTCCAGAGCAAAATCCGGAAATTCTGGCTTGAAATCGGGAAATTCCAGAGCAAAATTGGGAAATTCCAGAGCAAAATCCGGAAATTCCAGAGCAAAATTGGGAAATTCCAGAGTAAAATTGGGAAATTCCAACCCAAAATCGGGAAATTCCAGAGCAAAATTGGGAAATTCCAGAGTAAAATCCGGAAATTCCAGAGCAAAATTGGGAAATTCCAACCCAAAATTGGGAAATTCCAACCCAAAATCCAGAAATTCCAGAGTAAAATTGGGAAATTCCAGAGTAAAATCCAGAAATTCCAGAGCAAAATTGGGAAATTCCAGAGCAAAATCGGGAAATTCCAGAGCAAAATCTGGAAATTCCAGAGCAAAATTGGGAAATTCCAGAGCAAAATCTGGAAATTCCAGAGTAAATTTGGGAAATTCCAGAGCAAAATCGGGAAATTCCAGAGCAAAATTGGGAAATTCCAGAGCAAAATTGGGAAATTCCAGAGCAAAATCGGGAAATTCCAGAGCAAAATCGGGAAATTCCAGAGCAAAATTGGAAAATTCCAGAACAAAATTGGGAAATTCCAACCCAAAATTGGGAAATTCCAGAGCAAAATCCGGTAATTCCAGACAAAAATTGGGAAATTCCAGAGCAAAATTGGGAAATTCCAGAGCAAAATCCGGAAATTCCAGAGCAAAATCCGGAAATTGCAGAGTAAAATCCGGAAATTCCAGAGCAAAATCCGGAAATTCCAGAGCAAAATTGGGAAATTCCAGAGCAAAATCCGGAAATTCCAGAGCAAAATCCGGAAATTCCAGAGCAAAATCGGGAAATTCTGGCTTGAAATCGGGAAAATCCAGAGCAAAATCCGGAAATTCTGGCTTGAAATCAGCAAATTCCAGAGCAAAATCTGGAAATTTCTCTCTAAAATCTGCGAATTCCAACCCGAAATCGGGAAATTCCAGACCAAAATACCAAAAAATTCCTCCTAAAAATCTGCGAATTCCTCCCCAAAATCATCAAATTCCTCCCCAAAATCTTCCCCATTCCCATAAAAACGAGTTTTGAGGGATAATTTTGGGATTTCAGGGATAATTTTGGGATTCCTGAGATAATTTTGGGATTCCAGGGATAATTTTGGGATTCCAGGGATGATTTTGGGATTCCAGGGATAATTTGGGATTCCAGGGATAATTTGGGATTTCAGGGATAATTTTGGGATTCCAGGGATGAATTTGGGATTTCAGGGATAATTTTGGGATTCCAGAGATAATTTGGGATTCCAGGGATAATTTGGGATTTCAGGGATAATTTTGGGATTCCAGGGATAATTTTGGGATTCCTGAGATAATTTTGAGATTCCAGAGATAATTTTGGGATTCCAGGGATAATTTTGAGATTCCAGGGATAATTTGAGATTTCAGGGATGAATTTGGGATTTCAGGGATAATTTTGGGGTTTCAGGGATAATTTTGGGATTCCAGGGATAATTTGGGATCCCCTTTTTCCCCGTTTTCCCCAGATAAATACACCGTGCGCTTCACCCTGCAGGAATTTGGGGATGGTTTGGTTCCAGATTTTGGGATTCCAGGGATAATTTTGGGATTCCAGAGATAATTTTGGGATTCCAGGGATAATTTTAGGATCCCCTTTTCCCCGTTTTCCCCAGATAAATACGCCGTGCGCTTCATCCCGCGGGAGAACGGCGTCTACTCCATCGATGTGAAGTTCGAGGGCTCCCACATCCCCGGGAGCCCCTTCAAGGTCCGGGTGGGAGAACCAGGACAGGCCGGGGATCCGGGCCTGGTCTCGGCCTACGGGCCCGGCCTGGAGGGCGGCACCACAGGTACGGAATTCTGAGGGGAAAAAACGGGAATTTGGCAGAAAAACTGGGAATTTGGGAGGTTATGGAGCTGGAGAGAACTAAAGGTATTGGGAATTTGGGGAAAAATGGGAATTTGGGAGGGAAAAAACAGGAATTTGGGGATCTGGGCCTGGTCTCGGCCTACGGGCCCGGCCTGGAGAGGGCACCACAGGTACGGAATTCTGAGGGGAAAAAACGGGAATTTAGTGTAAAAATAGGAATTTTGGGGATGGGGGAGTGTGGGGGCATGCCACAGGTATGGAATTTGGAGAAAAAAATGGGAATTTGGGAGGGAAAAACAGGAATTTGGGGATCCGGGCCTGGTCTCGGCCTATGGGCCCAGCCTGGAGGGCGGCACCACAGGTACGGAATTCTGAGGGGAAAAAACGGGAATTTGGCAGAAAAACTGGGAATTTGGGAGGTTATGGAGCTGGAGAGAACTAAAGGTATTGGGAATTTGGGGAAAAATGGGAATTTGGGAGGGATCTGGGGCAGGCCGGGGATCCGGGCCTGGTCTCGGCCTACGGGCCTGGCCCACAGGTATGGAATTCTGAGGGGAAAAAATGGGAATTTAGGGGAAAAATGGGAATTTTGGGGATGAGGGAGTGTGGGGGTGTGCCACAAGTACAGAATTTGGGGGAAAAAATGGGAATTTGGGAGGGAAAAACAGGAATTTGGGGATCTGGGCCTGGTCTCAGCCTATGGGCCTGGCCTGGAGGGCGGCACCACAGGTACGGAATTCTGAGGGGAAAAAACGGGAATTTTTGGGGAAAACAGGAATTTCTGAGTTCTTGGTGCTGTCTGAATCCCCTTTCCAATGGGATTTGGGGGTCAAACGCTCTTTCCCAGGGGGATTTGGGTCTCAAATTCCCTTTTTCCATGGGATTTGTGTCTCAAACTCTCTTTCCCAATGGGATTTGTGTCTCAAATTCCCTTTTCCCAAAGGGATTTGTGTCTCAACTTCTCTTTCCCGTGGGATTTGTGTCTCAGCCTCTCTTTCCCAAAGGGATTTGTCTCTCAATCTCTCTTTCCCGTGGGATTTGTGTCTCAGATTCTCTTTCCCGTGGGATTTGGGTGTGAAATTCTCTTTCCAGTGGGATTTGTCTCTCAAATTCCCTTTTCCCGTGGGATTTGTGTCTCAATCTCTCTTTCCCGTGGGATTTGTGGCTCAGCCTCTCTTTCCCATGGGATTTGGGTGTGAAATTCCCTTTTTCCATGGGATTTGTGTCTCAGATTCTCTTTCCCAGTGGGATTTGTGTCTGAAATTCTCTTTCCCGTGGGATTTGTGGCTCAGGCTCTCTTTCCCGTGGGATTTGTCTCTCAAATTCCCTTTTCCCAGTGGGATTTGTGTCTCAAATTCTCTTTCCCGTGGGATTTGTGGCTCAGGCTCTCTTTCCCGTGGGATTTGTCTCTCAAATTCCCTTTTCCCAGTGGGATTTGTCTCTCAAATTCCCTTTTCCCGTGGGATTTGTGTCTCAGCCTCTCTTTCCCGTGGGATTTGTGTCTCAATCTCTCTTTCCCGTGGGATTTGGGTGTGAAATTCTCTTTCCCAGTGGGATTTGTCTCTCAAATTCCCTTTTTCCAGTGGGATTTGTGTCTCAATCT
The DNA here is from genome assembly GCF_030490865.1 of Poecile atricapillus. NCBI lineage: Eukaryota > Metazoa > Chordata > Aves > Passeriformes > Paridae > Poecile > Poecile atricapillus. The sequence goes on from NC_081285.1 coordinate 3,250,605, forward strand.
CTCTTTCCCGTGGGATTTGTCTCTCAAATTCCCTTTTCCCAGTGGGATTTGTGTCTCAGACGCTCTTTCCCGTGGGATTTGTGGCTCAGCCTCTCTTTCCCGTGGAATTTGTGTCTGAAATTCTCTTTCCCAGTGGGATTTGTGTCTCAGCCTCTCTTTCCCGTGGAATTTGTGTCTCAATCTCTCTTTCCCGTGGAATTTGTGTCTCAATCTCTCTTTCCCGTGGGATTTGTGGCTCAAACTCTCTTTCCCAGTGGAATTTGTGTGTGAAATTCCCTTTTCCCAGTGGGATTTGGGTGTGAAATTCTCTTTCCCGTGGGATTTGTGGCTCAGGCTCTGTTTCCCAGTGGGATTTGTGTCTCAATCTCTCTTTCCCGTGGGATTTGTGTCTCAAATTCCCTTTTCCCAGTGGAATTTGTCTCTCAATCTCTCTTTCCCGTGGGATTTGTGGCTCAGGCTCTCTTTCCCGTGGGATTTGTGTCTCAACCTCTCTTTCCCGTGGGATTTGTGTCTCAACCTCTCTTTCCCGTGGGATTTGTGTGTGAAATTCTCTTTCCCAGTGGGATTTGTGTGTGAAATTCCCTTTTCCCAGTGGAATTTGTGTCTCAATCTCTCTTTCCCGTGGCATTTGTGGCTCAATCTCTCTTTCCCGTGGGATTTGTGTGTGAAATTCCCTTTTTCCAGTGGAATTTGTGTCTCAGGCTCTCTTTCCCGTGGGATTTGTCTCTCAAATCCCCTTTTCCCAGTGGAATTTGTGTCTCAATCTCTCTTTCCCGTGGCATTTGTGGCTCAGGCTCTGTTTCCCAGTGGAATTTGTGTCTGAAATTCTCTTTCCCAGTGGAATTTGTGGCTCAGGCTCTCTTTCCCATGGGATTTGTGGCTCAGGCTCTGTTTCCCAGTGGGATTTGTGTGTGAAATTCCCTTTTCCCAGTGGGATTTGTGTCTGAAATTCTCTTTCCCATGGCATTTGTGGCTCAGGCTCGGCGGCCGAGTTCGTGGTCAACACGTCCAAGGCGGGTCCGGGCGCTCTGGCCGTGACCATCGAGGGCCCGTCCAAGGTGACCATGGAGTGCCAGGAGTGTCCCGAGGGCTTCAGGGTCAGCTACACCCCCATGGCCCCCGGCAGTTACCTCATCCACATCAAATTCGGGGGGCCCCATCACATCGTGGGGAGCCCCTTCAAGGCCAAGGTCACCGGTGAGCGCCGGGGCTGGGGGGAGAGGGGGGCTGGGGGGAGTTAAAGGGGATTTGGGGGGTTTAAAGGGGTCTGGAGGGGTTTAAAGGGGATTTAAAGGGGTCTGGGGGGAGTTCAAGGGGATTTGGGGGGGTTTAAAGGGGATTTAAAGGGGTCTGGGGGGTTTAAAAGGGATTTGGGGAGGTTTAAAGGGGATTTGGGGAGGTTTAAAGGGGATTTGGGGAGGTTTAAAGGGGTTTGGGGGGGTTTAAAGGGGTTTGGGAGGGATTTGGGGGTTTAGAGGGGATTTGGGGGGGTTTAAAGGGGTTTGGGGGGGTTTAAAGGGGATTTGGGGAGATTTAAAGGGGTTTTGGGGGGATTTAATAAAGGTTTTGAAGGGGTTGGGGGGATTTAAAGGGGTTTGGGGGGTTTAAAGGGGTTTTAGGGGGATTTAAAGGGGTTTGGGGGGGTTTAAAGGGTTTTTTTGGGGTATTTGGGATGTTTAAAGGGGTTTTGGGGAGGAATTGAGGGGGTTTGGGGCGTGGGAGGGGAGATTTGGGAGAATTTGGGAGGGGTTTGGGGGGGATTTTGGGGGGAATTTGGGACTTTTCCGTTCAACCCCTGATTTTAAGACTCCACCTCCCAATTTTTCACCTCCAACCTCTCCACTTTCAACCTCCCACCCCCCGAATTCTTTTTGCCATTTCCAACCTCACATTTTCAGGCTTCTCCCCCCACCCCCCCTGTGATTTTTTTGGGGTTCTCAACCCAAATTTTGGGGTTTTTTTTCCCCTCATTTTAGGGCCTCGTCTGGTGAGCAGCCACAGCCTCCGGGAGAGCTCCTCGGTGCTGCTGGACTCGGGGGGGGCACACGGGGGTCCCACCCCCGCCCCCACCCCCACCGGAGCCCCCCAGGGACCCCCCAAATTCTCTGACGCCTCCAAGGTGGTGGCCAAAGGTTTGGGGCTCAGCAAAGGCTTCGTGGGGCAGAAAAATTCCTTCACTGTGGACTGCAGCAAGGCTGGTGAGTGAAGAAATAAACAGCTCCCAAAATGAGCTAAAATAGCCCCAAAAATCAGGTTGGGACAGGCCAAAAATCACCTTAAAATCACTCCAAAAATCACCTTGAAACAGCTCTAAAAATCAGCCTGGAATAGGTCAAAAATCACCTTAAAATAGCCCAAAAATCACCTTAAAATCAGCCTGAATTAGCTCCAAAAATCACCTTAAAATAGGCCAAGAATCACCTTTAAAAAGCTCCAAAAATCACCTTAAAATAGCCTAAAAATCACCTTAAAATAGGCCAAAAATCTTAACCTTAAAATCACTCCAAAAATCACCTTGAAATAGCTCCGAAAATCGCCTTAAAAGAGCCCAAAAATCACCTTGAAACAGCTCTAAAAATCAGCCTGGAATAGGCCAAAAATCCCCTTAAAATAGCCCAAAAATCACCTTAAAATCACTCCAAAAATCAGCCTGAATTAGCTCCAAAAATCACCTTAAAATAGGCCAATAATCACCTTTAAAAAGCTCCAAAAATCACCTTAAAATAGCCTAAAAATCACCTTAAAATAGGCCAAAAATCTTAACCTTAAAATCACTCCAAAAATCACCTTGAAATAGCTCCGAAAATTGCCTTAAAAGAGCCCAAAAATCACCTTGAAACAGCTCTAAAAATCAGCCTGGAATAGGCCAAAAATCCCCTTAAAATCACTCCAAAAATCACCTTAAAATAGCCCAAAAGTCACCTTAAAATCACTCAAAAAAATCACCTTAAAGCTGCCCAAAATTCACCCTGAAACAGCCCCAAAACCTCTCCAAAAAACCTGGAAAAAAATTCCCCAAAATCCCCAAAACTTTCAACAACCCCAAACCAACTCCAAAAACTCGAACAAACCTGAAAAAAAAACCCCAAGAAAAACTCAAAAAAAATCCCCAAAAAAACCTCAAAGAATCCCCAAAAATTCGAAATAAAACCCAAAAAAAAATCCCAAAAAATCCTAAAAAAAATCCCCAAAAATCCCCAAACAATCCCAAAAAAATCCCCCAAAAATCCCCCCAAAAATCCCAAAAAATCCCAAAAAATCCCCCAAAAATCCAGAAAAAAACCCCAAAAAATCCCCAAAAATCCCCCAAAAATCCCCCAAAAAATCCCAAAAAATCCCCAAAAAATCTCAAAAAAATCCCCCCAAAAATAAAAAAAAAATCCCCAAAAATCAAAAAAAATCTCAAAAAATCCAAAAAAAATCCCCCAAAAAATCCCCAAAAATCAAAAAAAATCTCAAAAAAATCCCAAAAAAATCTCCAAAAAAATCCCCAAAAATCCCAAAAAAATCCCCAAAAAATCTCAAAAAAATCCCCCAAAAAATCCCCAAAAATCCACAAAAATCCCAAAAAAATGACCAAAAAAATCCCCAAAAAAATCCCAAAAAATCCCAAAAAAATCCCAAAAATCCCCCCAAAATCCCCAAAATTCCTATTTTTTATTTTTCCCTTTCCCAGGTAACAACATGCTGCTGGTGGGGGTCCAGGGACCCCGGAACCCCTGCGAGGAGATCGTGGTCAAGCACTTGGGCAACCAACTCTACAACGTGGGCTACCTGCTGCGGGAGCGCGGCGACTACGTGCTCGTGGTCAAGTGGGGCGAGCAGCACGTGCCCAACAGCCCCTTCCGCGTCTCCGTGCCCTGAGAGGCCCCAAAAAAACCCCTGGGGGTCCCCAAAATCTGCGAGAAGTTCCCCAGAGTCGGTGAAAGTTCCCAAAAGTTCATCAAAGTTCCTCAGAGTTGGGTGGAAGTTCCTCAAAGTTCTCCAAACTTGGCCAAAAGTCCCTCAAAGTTGGGTGAAAGTTCCTCAAACTTGGACAAAAGTCCCTCAAAGTTGGGTGAAAGTTCCTGAAACTTGGCCAAAAGTCCCTCAAAGTTGGTGAAGGTTCCTCAAAGTTCCTGAAACTTGACCAAAAGTCCCTCAAACTTGACCAAAAGTCCCTCAAAGTTGGCCAAAAGTCCCTCAAACTTGACCAGAAGTCTCTCAAAGTTGGTGAAAGTTCCTAGAAGTTCCTCAAAGTTCTTGAAACTTGGCCTAAATTTCCTCAAAGTTGGGGGAAGTTCTTCAAAGTTCCTCAAACTTGGCCAAAAGTTCCTCAAACTTGACCAAAAATCCCTCAAATTTGGCCAAAAGTCCCTCAAAGTTGGGTGAAAGTTCCCCAGAATTGGTGAAAGTTCCCAAAAGATCCTCAAAGTTGGGTGAAAGTTCCCCAGAATTGGTGAAAGTTCCCAAAAGTTCCTCAAAGTTCTTCAAACTTGGCCAAAAAATTCCTCAAAATTGGCCAAAAGTTCCCCAAAGTTCCCCAAAAATTCCCAAAAGTTCCTCAAAGTTGGTGAAAGTTCCCCAAAGTTCCCCAAAGTTCCCAAAAAATTCCCAAAAAATTCCCAGAAGTTGCCTCAAGTTGGTGAATCTTGGCCAAAAGTTCCCCAAAAATCCCCCAAAATTCCCAAAAATTCCCCAAAACTCCCAAAAATTCCCCAAAACTCCCAAAAATTCCCCCCCAAAAATCAATTTGGGGACTTTTCCAGGATTTTGGGGCTGATCCTGAAAAATTTGAGGATTTTTTCCAACCCCAAAAATAAAATTAAAATAAAATAAAATAAAATAAAATCAATTTGGGGACTTTTCCAGGATTTTGGGGCCGATCCTGAAGAATTCCGGGGCCGTTCCCAGAGTTTGGGGTCACCCAAAATTGGGGGATCCCCTCCCCCACCCCCCCCTTCACCTTTCACTCCCCTCCCCCCATCTCCGATTTTTTTTTGGGGAATTTTTCCCAAATTTTGGGATCCCCCAACTTTGGGTTCCTCCTCCCTCTTTCCCCTCCCCCACCCTTTTTTTTGGGGGTCTTTGACCCCCCCACGCCCCTCACGCCCCTCCCCCACCACCGCCCCTCCCCCTCCTCACCGCTCCCCTCCCCCCTCCCCTCGATTTTCCCGATTTTTTTTATTTTATTGGAATTTTTTATCACCCCGGGGGGGGGGTCCCGACGCTGCCCCTCCCCCAATAAAAATCCTTCAGCTTCGTTTGGGTTCCGGAAGCTTCTCTGGGGGGGGGAGGGGAAATTGGGGGTGGGGGAGGGGAATTGGGGGTGGGGGAGGGGAATTGGGGGGTGGGGGAGGGGAATTTGGGGGTGGGGGAGGGGAAATGGGGGTGAGGAATTGGGGTGGGGGAGGGGAATTGGGGGTGGGGGAGGGGAAATTGGGGGTGGGGGAGGGGAGTTTGGGGGTGGGGGAGGGGAATTGGGGTGGGGGAGGGGAATTTGGGGGTGGGGGAGGGGAGTTTGGGGGTGGGGGAGGGGAAATTGGGGGTGGGGGAGGGGAGTTTTGGGGGGGGAGGGGAATTTTGGGGTGGGGGAGAGGAAATTGGGGGTGGGGGAGGGGAGGATAAATTTTGGGAGGTTTCCCTATAAATTTGTAGGAATTTCTGTCATTAATTCTGATAATTAAATAATTAATATTAATTATTGATAAAATTAATAATATTTATTGATACCATTGATAGTATTCAATTAATTAATTATAGAATTTTATTTTCTATAAATTATATCATTAACCAGCATTAATCCATAATAATTACAACTAATTAACGTCTTAACATGCAGCACAATTGGCATATGAATATATTATGAGATGTTTAATTAATTAACATTTTCTATGCATTATTTATATTTTATTCGCATATTATCCATTATAACTTTTATTTATATTAAATATTAAATATTTTATATAAATATCTTTTTAATACGGATTTAATTTCGGCGACTAAAAACCGCCCCCTGGCGCTCCGCCCCTTTATGCAAATTATGCAAATTACCCGGCGCAAGCACCGCCCTCCTCATTAATAATGCAATTCGGGTGACGTCACCAAGCGCAACCAATCAGCGGCCAGGCCTCACTGCGCCTGCGCCGCCTCCACCCGCGCGCTCTGATTGGCCGCCTCTCCTCTCTATGGTGGCCGAGAGGGCCAGAGCGGCTCCTCCCGTCTCTATGGTCGCCTCCCTTCCCGCCGTTCTCCCGCGCGTTCCCCGCGGTTTTCCCGCTCCCCTCGCGCCTCCCGTGATCCCAAAGCTCCGCGCCGCCCCCTGGGCCCCGGCAGCGCCTCCCGGCCTCGCTCCCGCTCCCCGCTCGGCCCCGGCAGCGCCTCCCGGCCTCGCCTCCGCTTCCCGCCCGCGGAGTCCTCCAGGGCGGCCAGAGCGCCGCCGGAAGTGCGGGGCGGCACCGGAAGTGCGCGGCCGCTATAAAAGCAGCGCGCAGGCGCCCGCGGCCTCTTTCGCTCGGCGAGGTCGGTGCGGGGCGTGAGGGGCGGGCGCGGCCGGGTTGGGCCCCGCGCGGTTTTTGGGGTTTTTAAGGGGTTTTTTTGGGGTCCCGCCGCCCCCAACCCGTCCCGTTCTGTCCCCCCGCAGGTGCCCGAGGCCCGGAGCCGCCATGGGCCGCCGGCCGGCGCGATGGTGAGGCGCGTGACGTCATAAGGCGGCGGGAAAACGTGATGATGAGGCCGCTGTGACGTCACTGGGGCTTCGGAAGGGTCGGGGGGTCAGAAAAGGGAATTTTGGAGGGGTTGGGAAGGGTCTGGGGGCGTCAGGGAGGGGTTAAATGGGGAATAATTGGGGTTAAAAATGGGTCTGGGGGCGTTAAAAAGGGTCTGGGGGCGTTAAAAATGGGTCTGGGGGCGTTAAAAATGGGTCTGGGGGTGTTAAAAACGGTCTGGGGGTGTTAAAAATGGGTCTGGGGGTGTTAAAAATGAATCTGGGAGCATTAAAAAAGGGTCTGGGGGCGTTAAAAAGGGTCTGGAGGTGTTTAAAAAGGGTCTGGGGGCGTTAAAAATGGGTCTGGAGGTGTTAAAAATGGGTCTGGAGGTGTTAAAAATGGGTCTGGAGGTGTTAAAAATGGGTCTGGGGGGGTTAAAAATGGGTCTGGGGGCGTTAAAATGGGTCTGGGGGTGTTAAAAAAGGGTCTGGAGGTGTTTAAAAAGGGTCTGGGGGCGTTAAAAATGGGTCTGGAGGTGTTAAAAATGGGTCTGGGAGCATTAAAAATGGGTCTGGGGGCTTTAAAAAAGAGTTTTGGAGGGGTTTAAAAAAGGGATTTTGAGGTGAAATTGGGTCTGGGGGCTTCAGGGAATTCCAGAAAGGTTTGGGGGGTTCCAAAGGCTCCAAGGGCTGGATAAAAATGAGATTTTGGGGGGGTTTAAAAGGGTCTGGGGGCTCCAGCCGGGATTCTTTGGGTCGGGGGGATTTTGGGGATGAATTTTGAGCTCTGGGGGATTTTGGGGATGAATTTTGAGCTCTGGGGGATTTTGGGGAGGGGTCTTTGACTTTTTTTTTTGTTTTTTTCCCCATTTTTTTCAAGTTATCGCTACTGCAAGAACAAACCCTACCCCAAATCTCGATTCTGCCGGGGGGTCCCTGGTGAGTGCCCCCAAAAAACCCCAAATTTCAATTAAACCCTCCCAAAAATCCCCAAATTTCATTAAAAACCCCAAATTTCACTGAAATCCCCCCAAAAACCCCAAATTTCATTAAAACCCCCAAATTTAACTGAAATCCCCCAAAAAAACCCTCAAATTTCACTGAAATCCCCCCAAAAAACCCCAAATTTCACTAAAAAACCCCAAAAAACCCCAAATTTCACTAAAAAAACCCCAAATTTCACTGAAATCCCCCCAAAAAACCTCAAATTTCATTAAAAACCCCAAATTTCACTACAAATCCCCCCCAAAAAATCCTGAATTTCACTGAAAACCCCAAATTTCACTGAAACCCCCCCAAAAAACCCCTCCCTGACCCCCAAATTTGTCTCCCCCAGACCCAAAAATCCGAATTTTCGATTTGGGAAGGAAAAAAGCCAAAGTTGATGAATTCCCCCTGTGCGGGCACATGGTGTCAGATGAGTACGAACAGCTCAGCTCCGAGGGTAAAAATCCACATTTTGGGGGGATTTGGGAAATTTTGGGGAATATTTTGGGGATTTGGGGAATTCTGGGGGGATTTTGGGAATTTTTGGGAATTTTTTGGGAGGGGTTTGGGGGTTTTTTAGGGTTTTTTTTGTGTTTTTCTTTATTTTTTGGGAGGGTTTGGGATTATTTTGGGTTTTTTGGGGGGGTTTGGGGTTTTTTTAGGGGTTTTTTGGGAGGGTTTGGGATTTTTTTTGGTTTTTCGGGGGGGTTTGGGGTTTTTTTAGGGGTTTTTTGGGAGGGTTTGGGATTATTTTGGGTTTTTCGGGGGGGTTTGGGGTTTTTTTGGGGGGGTTGGGGAGGTTTTGGAGGTTTTTTCTTTGTCTTTTGGGAGGGTTTGGGATTTTTTGGGGGGATTTGGGAAATGTACATGGTGAAGAGCTGTGGCAAGGACCTGAAACCCCCAAATATCCCCTAAAAACCTTAAATTCTCTCCTAAAAACCCCCAATTTCTCTTCTAAAACCCCAAATTTCCACCTAAAAACCCCGAATTTTCACCTAAAGCCTCCAAACTTTCCCTTAAAACCCCCAAATCCTTACCTAAAACCCTCAAATTTTTACCTAAAACTTCCAAATTTTCACCTAAAGCCTCAACTTTTTCACCTAAAAACTCCAAATTTTCCGCTGAAACTTCAAATTTTCTCTTAAAACCCAGATTTTCACTTTAAAAACCCAAAAAAAATCCCATTTTCTTCTCTAAAACCCCCATTTTCATACCTAAAATCCCCAATTTTTTCACCTAAAATCCCCATTTTCCCCCCTAAAATCCCCATTTTTTCACCTAAAATCCCATTTTTTCACCTAAAATCCCATTTTTTCACCCAAAAATAGCATTTTTTCTCCTAAAATCCCCATTTTTTCACCTAAAATCCCCATTTTTTCACCCAAAAATCCCATTTTTTCACCTAAAATCCCATTTTTTCACCTAAAATCCCCATTTTTTCACCTAAAATCCCCATTTTTTCACCTAAAATCCCATTTTTTCACCTAAAATCTCCATTTTCCTCCCTAAAATCCCCATTTTCTCCTCTAAAATCCCTATTTTTTCACCTAAAATCTCCATTTTTTCACCTAAAATCCTCATTTTTTCACCCAAAATCCCCATTTTTTTGCGTCCCCTGCCCGGTATTTTGTGGGGAGGGGTCTGTGTGATTTGGGGAGGGGTCCTGACCCCCCCTGTGCCCCCCAGCGCTGGATCTGCGCTAACAAGTCCATGGTGAAGAGCTGTGGCAAGGGCCTGAAACCCCAAATATCCCCTAAAAACCCCAAATATCCCCTAAAACCTTGACATTTGCACCTAAAAACCCCAAATTTCCCCTAAAAACCCCAAATATTAATTTAAAACCCAGATTCTCACTTTAAAAAACCCAAAAAATCCCATTTTCCCACCTAAAATCCCCATTTTTTCACCCAAAATCCCCATTTTCCCACCTAAAATCCTCATTTTTTCACCTAAAATCCCCATTTTCCTGCCTAAAATCCCCATTTTCTCCTCTAAAATCCCCATTTTTTCACCTAAAATCTCCGTTTTCCCACCTAAAATCCCCATTTTTTCACGTAAAATCCCCATTTTTTCACCTAAAATCCCATTTTTTCACCTAAAATCCCCATTTTTTCACCTAAAATCTCCGTTTTCCCACCCAAAATCCCCGTTTTTTCACCTAAAATCCCCGTTTTTTCACCTAAAATCCCCATTTTTTCACCTAAAATCCCCATTTTTTCTCTTAAAATCCCCATTTTCCCACCTAAAATTCCCATTTTTTCACCTAAAATCCCATTTTTTCACCCAAAAATCCCATTTTTTCACCTAAAATCCCCATTTTCTCCTCTAAAATCCCCATTTTTTCACCTAAAATCTCCATTTTTTCACCTAAAATCCCATTTTTTCACCTAAAATCCTCATTTTTTCACCTAAAATCCTCATTTTTTCGCGTCCCCTCCCCGGTATTTTGTGGGGAGGGGTCTCTATGATTTGGGGAGGGGTCTCCATGATTTGGGGAGGGGTCCTGACGCCCCCTGTGCCCCCCAGCGCTGGAGGCGGCGCGGATCTGCGCTAACAAGTACATGGTGAAGAGCTGTGGCAAGGACGGGTTCCACATCCGCGTGCGCCTGCACCCCTTCCACGTCATCCGCATCAACAAAATGTTATCCTGCGCTGGGGCCGACAGGTGCGAGCCACAAAACACCTGGGGGGGGTCAAAAAATATCATGGGGAACCCAAAAATCAACTGGGGGGGTCAAAAATCACCTGGGGGGGTCAAAAATCACCTGGGGCCGACAGGTGCGAGCCAAAAAACACCTGGGGGGGTCAAAAATCACCTGGGGGGGTCAAAAAACATCATGGGGAACCCAAAAATCAACTGGGGGAGCCAAAAAACATCTGGGGGGGTCAAAAATCAACTGAGGGAGCCCAAAAAACATCCAGGGGAGCCAAAAAATCAACTGGGGGGGTCAAAAATCACCTGGGGGAGCCCAAAAAACACCTGGGGGGGTCAAAAATCACCTGGGGCCGACAGGTGGGAGCCAAAAAACACCCAGGGGAGCCCAAAAAATCAACTGGGGGAGCCAAAAAACACCTGGGGGAGCCCAAAAATCAACTGGGGGAGCCAAAAAATCAACTGGGGGAGCCAAAAATCAACTGGGGGAGCCCAAAAACATCCAGGGGGACCCCAAAAATCAACTGGGGGAGCCAAAAATCAACTGGGGGGGTCAAAAAACACCTGGGGGAGCCAAAAAATCAACTGGGGGAACTCAAAAATCAACTGGGGGAGCCCAAAAATCAACTGGGGGGGTCAAAAATCACCTGGGGCCGACAGGTGGGAGCCAGAAAACATCTGGGGGAGCCAAAAATATCATGGGGAACCCAAAAATCAACTGGGGGAGCCCAAAAATCAACTGGGGGAGCCAAAAAACACCTGGGGGGGTCAAAAAATCAACTGGGGGAGCCAAAAAATCAACTGGGGGAGCCCAAAAATATCATGGGGACCCCAAAAATCACCTGAGGGAGCCAAAAAACACCTGGGGGGAGCCCAAAAATCACCTGGGGGAGCCAAAAAACATCAGGGGGAACCCAAAAACATCATGGGGAACCCAAAAATCAACTGGGGGAGCCAAAAAACACCCAAGGGAACCCAAAAATCAACTGGGGGAGCCCAAAAACATCATGGGGAGCCCAAAAACACACGGGGGGAGCCCAAAAATCAACTGGGGGGGTCAAAAATCACCTGGGGGAGCCCAAAAATCAACGGGGAGCCTGAAAAACATCGGGGGGAGCCCAAAAACACCCAGGGGAGCCCAAAAATCACCTGAGGGGGGTCAAAAATCACCTGAGGGAGCCCAAAAACATTGGGGGGAGCCCAAAAATATCATGGGGAGCCCAAAAACACACGGGGGGAGCCCAAAAATCAACAGGGGGACCCCAAAAACATCATGGGGAGCCCAAAAATCACCTGGGGGGGCATCAAAAATACCCAGGGGAAGCCCAAAATCAACGAGTGGGACCCTGAAATCCTCAAAATCCTTTCTCAGGGGATCCCAGAATCCTGGGGGGCTCCCCAAATTCTCAGGGGGTCCCTTCCCAAAATCTCAGGGGGTCCCCAAACCCCTCAGGGGGTCCCAAAGTTCCCGGGGGGTCCCAAAATCCTCGGGGAGTTCCCAAAATTTAATGGGAAAAGTCCCCAGGAATTGGGGGTGTCCTGAAATCGGGGGGAGGGGGGGTTTGGGGATCCCAGAGGGGGTCCCTGTTAATTGTGAGGGTGTAATTGATTAATTAATTAATGAATTCCGCAGTTAATTAAGCCGGCCGTGGCCCCTCCCCCCGTGGGGTCCCGGCGTGCGATGGCTGCGAACAGAGACCCCTCCCCCCCCCGGCTGTGTAGGGCCCCCACCCCCCCCTGGTGGGGCACCCAAAGGGGCCGGGGGGACAAAAACCCCAAAAATCATCCTGGGGGGTACAGAAATCATCCTGGGGGGCACAAAAATCATCCTGGGGGGCACAAAAATCCAACTGGGGGCACAAAAATCATCCTGGGGGGCACAAAAATCATCCTGGGGGGCACAAAAATCCAACTGGGGGCACAAAAACCCAACTGGGGGACACAAAAATCATCCTGGGGGGCACAAAAATCCAACTGGGGGCACAAAAATCCAACTGGGGGCACAAAAATCATCCTGGGGGGCACAAAAATCCAACTGGGGGCACAAAAATCATCCTGGGGGGCACAAAAATCATCCTGGGGGGCACAAAAAATTCCTGGGGGGCACAAAAATCCAACTGGGGGCACAAAAATCCAACTGGGGGCACAAAAATCCAACTGGGGGCACAAAAATCCAACTGGGGGCACAAAAATCATCTTGGGGGGCACAAAAATCCAACTGGGGGCACTGAAACTCCCTCTAGGATGGGTCTGGGGGCTTTAAACCCCCCTGAGATGGGTCTGGGGTCTCCAGGGGTCTCCCCAGTGCCGACCCCTCCCCAAATTCCCCATTCCCAGGCTCCAGACTGAGATTTTGGGGCTGGTTTGGGATCCCACTCCCACTTTAACAGGACAGGGGATACAGAATTCATTGTGGAAATGGGTCTGGGGTCTCATTCCCTTTCCTGGGATGGGTCTGGGGTCTCCCCCATGCCGACCCCTCCCCAAATTCCCCATTCCCAGGCTCCAGACTGAGATTTTGGGGCTGGTTTGGGATCCCACTCCCACTTTAACAGGACAGGGGATACAGAAGTCGTTCTGTAAATGGGTCTGGGGTCTCATTCCCCTTCCTGGGATGGCTCTGGGGTCTCATTCCCTTTCCTGGGATGGGTCTGGGGTCTCATTCCCTTTCCTGGGATGGCTCTGGGGTCTCCCCAGTGCCGACCCCTCCCCAAATTCCCCATTCCCAAATTCTAGATCAGGATTTGGGGCTGGTTTTGGGTTCCCCTCCCCACTTCTAAGGGGACAGGGGATACAGAACTCGTTCTGTAAATGGGTCTGGGGTCTCATTCCCCTTCCTGGGATGGCTCTGGGGTCTCCCCAGTGCCGACCCCTCCCCAAATTCCCCATTCCCAGATTCTAGATCAGGATTTGGGGCTGGTTTGGGTTCCCCTCCCCACTTTTAACAGGACTGGGGATACAGAACTCGTTCTGTAAATGGGTCTGGGGTCTCATTCCCTTTCCTGGGATGGGTCTGGGGTCTCCCCAGTGCCGACCCCTCCCCAAATTCCCGTTTCCAGGCTCCAGACTGAGATTTTGGGGCTGGTTTGGGATCCCACTCCCATTTTTAACAGGACTGGGGATACAGAACTCGTCCTGTAAATGGCTCTGGGGTCTCATTCCCTTTCCTGGGATGGGTCTGGGGTCTCATTCCCTTTCCAAGGGTGGGTCTGGGGTCTCATTCCCTTTCCTGGGAGGGGTCTGGGGTCTCCCCAGTGCCGACCCCTCCCCAAATTCCCCATTCCCAGATTCCAGACTGGGATTTGGGGCTGGTTTTGGGTTCCCCTCCCCACTTCTAAGGGGACAGGGGATACAGAACTCGTTCTGTAAATGGGTCTGGGGTCTCATTCCCCTTCCTGGGATGGCTCTGGGGTCTCCCCCGTGCCGACCCCTCCCCAAATTCCCATTCCCAGGCTCCAGACTGAGATTTTGGGGCTGGTTTGGGATCCCACTCCTACTTTAACAGGACTGGAGATACAGAACTCATTCTCTAAATGGGTCTGGGGGCTCTGCCCCTTTCCTGGGATGGCTCTGGGGTCTCATTCCCTTTCCGAGGGTGGGTCTGGGGTCTCACTCCCTTTCTGAGGGTGGCTCTGGGGTCTCCCCAGTGCCGACCCCTCCCCAAATTCCCATTCCCAGATTCCAGACCCGCATCAAGGGCAGATTTTGGGTTCCACTCCCCACTTTAACAGGACAGAACTCATTGTGTAAATGGGTCTGGGGTCTCATTCCCCTTCCTGGGGTGGCTCTGGGGTCTCTGCCCCTTTCCTGGGATGGCTCTGGGGTCTCCCCCGTGCCGACCCCTCCCCAAATTGCCCAGGCTGCAGACGGGCATGCGCGGAGCGTTCGGGAAGCCGCAGGGCACGGTGGCTCGGGTTCACATTGGCCAGGTGATCATGTCCATCCGCACCAAGGCCCAGAACAAGGAGCACGTGGTGGAGGCGCTCAGGAGGGCAAAGTTCAAATTCCCCGGGCGCCAAAAGGTACCTGGGACACCCCAAAATAGCTCGGGGGGACCCCCAAAAATTCACAGGGGGGGTGGGAGGTCCTGGGGTGCCCCAAAATTGATGGGGGTGGGAGGATGGGGGGAGAAAGAGGAGGTGGGGGAGGCTCTGATGGGGCAAATTTGGAGTTTTTGGGGTTTTTTAGGGGGATTTTGGGGTGCCAGAGGGTTCTGGGACACCCCAAAATATCTCGGGGGACCCCCAAAAAATTTACAGGGGGTTGGGAGGGCTTGGGGTGCCCCAAAATTGATGGGGGTGGGAGGATGGGGAGATAAAGAGGAGGTGGAGGGGGCTGGGAGGGGCAAAGTTGGAATTTTGGGGGGGTTTTGAGGAGCCAGAAAGTTTTAGGAGGGTCTGGGATGCCCCAGATTTCAGTGTGGGGGGGTTTTGGGGTGTCCCTGAGCTGATTTTGGGGTTCCCCCAGATCCACATCTCCAAGAAATGGGGGTTCACCAAGTTCAACGCCGACGCTTTCGAGGAGATGGTGGCCCAGAAACGCCTCATCCCCGACGGCTGCGGCGTCAAATACGTCCCAGCCCGGGGTCCCCTGGATCGCTGGAGGGCTCTGCACGCCTGAGACCCCCCAAATCCTCCCCAAAATACCCAGGGACCCCCCCAAAATCCGCGGGGAACCCCCAAAATCTGCGGGGAACCCGAGGACGTGGAGGGGCCTGGGTGGGTTTTGGGGGCTCGGTGGAATTAAAGGTTTTTGTTCCTTGGTCGGTGGCGCCTTTTTGGGGGGATTTGGGGGGGTCTGGGGGATTTTTTGGGGGGGTTTTGGGGGTCTCTGAAGTGGTGGGGTCCCCAAATTTTGCCTCGTGGGGTTTTGGGGGGTCCTGGAAATTCGGGGAAGGGTCAGGGGGTCCCCAAGTTTCCTCCATTGGGGTCCCCAGGAGGTTCAGGAGGGGTCCCCAAATTTTGTCACTCTGATTTTTTTTGGGGAGGGGGTCCCCAAGTTTTATCACCTCCCCCCGCACCTATTTTTTGGGGGGGGGGTCCCCATGATTTCCCACCCCCCCAAACACGAGGCAACACAAAAAGGGGTGAAATGAGTAAAAACGAGGTTTCCTTGTTTTTTTCCATAATTCCCAAATTCCTCCCCCCCCTCCCCCGACGGACACACACAGAGGTGGGGGAGGGGAACACCCCAGAATTTGGGGGTTTGGTTTTTTTTTTGTGGGGAGGGGTCCCAGGGCTGGTTTAGGACCCCCCAAACCAAGCCCGGGCTGAGAAGAGGAAGCGACAAAAGTGTAAAAAAACCCTAAAAAAATCCCTAAATAACCCCAAACTAAGCACGGCCACAGACACGACAATGGGGGGGGGAGGGGATAAAGGGGGGAGGGGGAGACCCCCCCTCACTTTGTGCTTGGGTGGGGGAGGGGACAAAGGGGACACAAAGAGGCGACAACGCTGAGGGGGGGAGGGGGGGGTTTGTCCTCGGTGCGAGGATTTTGGGGAGGATTTTGGGGAGGATTTTGGGGGTCACACGGTGGTGACGGAGAGCAGGGGATGCTCCAGACGCCCCCCGTGCTGAGCCAGCATCATCTCCTGGATCGTCACCCAATTATCCAGGATACGGCGGCTCCTCTTGCGCAGCCCCCGCCGCGACCCCTGCCCGTGCTGCTGCTGCTGCTGCTGGGGGGGCTCCGCCACCCCCCCGACACCCCCGGGACCCCCGGAACCTTCAGGCCGAGCTTGGAGCAGCAATTCCCGGCGTTTCCTCTGCTCCCGAGCCCTCGCCAGGTGCTGCTTGCGCTGCTCGCGGCTCCAGTAGCGCCCGGTTTTCAACTCGCTCCTCGCGTCGTCATCGGTGGAGCCTCCTCGTTCCTCCAGGATTTTGATGGCCCGAGCCTTCAGCAGCCGGTCCCGGCCGGGCCGTTTGCCCCGGGGCCCTTTGGCGGTGCCGGGGGCAGCGGGGGGAGCGGTACCGGCGGTTCCGAGCCCGGCCCGGAGCAGCAGCGGGGAGCTGCGGGAGCTCTCGCCCGTGTTGTAGGCGCTGGTGCTGTCGCGCTCCGGAGCCTCGGCGATATCGGCCAAGGGACCCTCGACCCCCGGGCGGGGGTCGCGCCAGGCCCGGCGGCCCCGCTCGCGGAGCCGCTCCAGCTGTTGGGCCCTCAGGAGGTGGCGACATTTGAATTCCAGATGTCGCAGCTCCTCCTCCAGCCGAGCCAGCTCGGCCCGGCCCGCGGCTCCGGCTCCGCGCAGGGCTCGGTACCGCCGCAGCTCCGCGGGGCTCAGAGCGGCGGGAGGCGGCGACACCGAGCCCGGCAGCGCCGGGCACAACCCCGGGCTCGATCCCGCTCCTGATCCCGCTCCTGATCCCAATCCTGATCCCAATCCTAATCCCGCTCCTAATCCCGATCCCGCTCCTAACCCCGATCCTAACCCCGATCCGCGCCGCCCGCCCGCTCCACCTCCGGCTCTTCCCGCCGACCCGCAGCCGGAGCCGCTCCGCGCGGCCGCTCCTCCAGCGCCGCTTTTTGCGTGGAGCCGGGCGGCGTTTTGGGGTGAATTCGGGGGATTTTGGGGGTCCCGGCGGGGCGGGGGGGGCCGGGGGGGCTGGGCCGGGGGTCCCTCGCAGCCCTCCTCGCCCAGCAGATCGTGCTCCGAGCTCTCCTCATTGCGCGTGGACTCGTCCGTGCGCCCCACGCCGCTGTCGGGCTCGGCCCCGCGGCCGGGAGTGGCGGGGCTGGGGGGCTGCGGGATTTGGGGAGGGGGCGTCGGTGGAGGGACCCCCGCGGGCAGCGAGCCCCGGGACCCCCGGGACCACCCACCCAAATTCATATCGACCCCTCCGAACCTCTTATCGCCCCCAGGACCCCCTCCCCAATTCATATCGACCCCCCCCGGAACCTCTTATCGCCCCCAGGACCCCCTCCCCAATTCCCTCCCGACCCCTTCGCCACTCCCTTGGAATCCCCCAGACCCATTTTAAACCCCCCCATTTCCGTTTTCCCCCCAAATTCCCATTTTTTTCCATTTTCCCTCCCTCAATTCCCATTTTTTTCCCCCAAATTCCCAATTTTCCCCCTCCCCATTCCCATTTTCCCCCATATTTTACCCCTCCCGCCCCTTCCCCACTCCCCTGGAATCCCCCAGACCCATTTTAACCCTTCCCAATTCCCATCTTCCCCCCAATTCCCATTTTTTCCCCATTTTCCCCTCCCCCAATTCCCATTTTTTTCCCATTTTTTCCCATTTTTTCCCATTTTTTCCCATTTTTTCCCATTTTTCCCATTTTTTCCCATTTTTTCCCGTTTTTTCCCCATTTTTTCCCATTTTTCCCGTTTTTTCCCATTTTTTCCCGTTTTTTCCCCATTTCTCACCTGCCCGGGGGGGGTCCAGGCCCCCCTGAGCTCCCCCTCCTCATCGGATCCGAACTCATCCAGGAAATCCTCGCGGTCGCTGTCCTTCCACCGCTGGGGGAGGGGCGTCAGGGACCCCTGGGACCCCTCCCCAAATTCCCATCCCCCCCCCGGGACCCCTCCCCAAATTCCCATCCCCCCCCGCGACCCCTCCCCAAATTCCCATCCCCCCCCCCCGCCCCCTCCCCAAATCAATTCCGGTTCCTTTTCCTTCATCTCCGGGGTCCCAAACTCCCAAAAATTCACCCCAACCCCCCCCAAAAAGACTCAGGACCCCCACAAAATAACTCAGGACCCCTCCCCAAATTCTGGGGACTCCCCCCAGGACCCCTCCTCAATTTCCCAGCCGCCCCCTCCCCAATTTAATTCATTTTGCCTCCTCCTCTTTCATCCTTGGTGCTCCCAAACACCCAGAAATTCCCTCCAAATCCCCCCCAAAAAATCCTGGGACCCCCTAAAAAGACTCAGGACCCCTCCCCAAATTCCTGGGTCCCCCCCAGGACCCCTCCTCAATTTCCCAGCCGCCCCCTCCCCAATTTAATTCATTTTGTTTCCTTTTCCTTCATCTTTGGTGCTCCCAAACTCCCAGAAATTCCCCCCAAACCCCCCAAAAAGACCCGGGACCCCCCCAGAAGGACCCGGGACCCCTCCCCAAATTCCTGGGACACTCCCAGGACCCCTCCTCAATTTCCCAGCCACCCCCTCCCCAATTTAATTCACTTTGGTTCTTTTTCCTTCATCCTTGGTGCTCCCAAACTCCCAGAAATTCCCCCCAAACCCCCCAAAAAGACTCAGGACGCACCCAGAAGGACCCGGGACCCCTCCCCAAATTCTGGGACACTCCCAGGACCCCTCCTCAATTTCCCAGCCGCCCCCTCCCCAATTTAATTCATTTTGTTTCCTTTTCCTTCATCTTTGGTGCTCCCAAACTCCCAGAAATTCCCCCAAAATCCCCCAAAAAGACCCGGGACCCCCCCAGAAGGAGCCGGGACCCCCCCAGCAGGAGCCGTGACGCCCCCCGGGGTGTGTGGAGACCCCTCCCCATTTTCTGGAGCTCACCTGGCTCTCGGGCCGGGCCAGCAGCAGGGAGATGTTGGTTTGCTGCTCGCGGGTCAGGAAGGCCACGGCCTCCTCCCGGTCCTGGATCTCCACCCCGTTGATCTGGGAATTTGGGGAGGGGTCAAAAAAGGGGGGGGAGACCCCCGGGACCCCCCCTCGAAATGGAGGGAATGGGGTAGAGGGGGTTTGGGGGGGTTAAGGGGTTTTTGGGAGGGTTTTGAGGGGTCCTGGGGGGACTTTTTGGGGTGGGGGAGATCATTGGGGGGATTTAGGGGAGTCCTGGGGGGCCTTTTTGGGGTGGGGAGGGTCCTGGGGGGATTTGGGGAGGTTCTGGAGGGTCTTTTTGGGTTAGGGGGGGTCCTGGGGGGATTTGGGGAGGTTCTGGAAGGTCTTTTTGGGTTAGGGGGGGTCCTGGGGGGTCTTTTTGGGGTGGGGAAGGGTCCTGCGGAATTTGGGGGAGTCCTGGGGGTCTTTTTTGGGTTGGGGGAGCTCATTGGGGGGATTTGGGGGGGTCCTGGGGGGTCTTTTTGGGCTGGGGAAGGGTCCTGGGGGAATTTGGGGGGGTTCTGGGGGGTCTTTTTGGAGTGGGGAAGGGTCCTGGGAGAATTTGGGGGGGTTCTGGGGGGTCTTTTTGGGGTGGGGAAGGGTCCTGGGGGGATTTGGGGGGAGTTCTGGGGGGTCTTTTTGGGGTGGGGAAGGGTCCTGGGGGGATTTGGGGAGGTTCTGGGGGGTCTTTTTGGGGTGGGGAAGGGTCCTGGGAGAATTTGGGGGGGTTCTGAAGGGTCTTTTTGGAGTGGGGAAGGGTCCTGGGGAATTTTGGGGGGGTTCTGGAGGGTCTTTTTAGGGTTGGGGGGCTCCATGAAGGAGTTCTGGCAGGGGAAAGGAATTTTGGGAGGATTTAAGGAGATTTTGGAATGATTTTGGGGGGTCCTGGGGGGGTCTTTTAAGGGTGGGGGGGCTCTATGGGGGTTTTGGGGAGGTTTTAGGGGGTCCTGGGGGATTTTTTGGGGTGGGGGAGGCACCGAGGGGTCCCCAAAAATCCCCATATGAAAATCCCAATATTTCCCCACTCCCAAAATCCCAAAAAAAACCCCAAAAAAACCACCTGGAGCTGCCCCCACTCCAAACCCCCCACCCAAAAACTCCACCCCCTTCCCTGAGACCCCTCCCCAAGGTTCCAGGACCCCCCAAATCCCCCCCAAATCCCCCCAATTCCCACCTGGATGATCCGGTCGCCCTCCCGGATCCTCCCATCCTTGGCTGCGATGCTGTTGGGGTTCACCTGGGGAGGGGGGGACACAAAATAATCCCAAATTTGGGGAGGGTCCCCAAAATTGGGGGAGGGGGTTTCCTATTCAACCCCACAGGATGGCCCAAAATATGATTTTTTTTTTAATTTTTGGGGAATTTTGGGGTTTTTTGGAATTTTTTGGGGAATTTTGGGGGATTTCTTGGGCTTTTTGGGGAATTTTTTAGGGATTTTTTGGGGGATTTCTTTGGGATTTCTTTGGAAATTTTTGGGTTTTTTTTGGAGTTTTGGGGGATTCTTTTTGGAATTTTTTAAGAATTTTTTGGGGTTTTTTTGGGAATATTTTGGGATTTTTTGGGGGAATTGTGGATTTTTTAGGGAATATTTTAGGGATTTATTTTGGGTTTTTTTTAGGATTTCTTTGGGATTTTTTTTGAGGACTTTAGAGAATTTTGGGAGATTGTTTTATTTTTTAGGGATTTTTGGGGGATTTCTTTGGGATTTATTTTTGGATTTTGGGGGATTTTGGGGTGAGATTTTTTGAAGGATTTTTCTGGGAATTTTGGGGGATTTTAGGGAAATTTTTTGGGGGGAATCTTGGATTTTGAGGGAGATTTTGGGGGCGAATTTTTCAGTGCAAAATTTGGATTTTCTTTAATTTTTGACTCCATTTTTTTAATTTTTGGAGCTTTTTTTTTTACTTTTTGGGGAGGAATTTTTTTTTAACGATTTTTAGGATTATTTTTAGAGACAGAGACCCCCTCCCCAGATTTGAAGACCCCTCCCCAAACCTCCCCCACGTAGATCCCGGGGTCCTCCTCGCCGTCCGTGCGGTAGCAGACGGTGATTCCCAGTTTGTGACTGGTTTTGTACAGCTCCACCTCCTGGGGGGGGGGGCAGGGGGTCAGGGGGACCCCCGCGACCCCCCCCGAGACCCCCAGACCCCTCCCCAATTTCCATCCCCCCTCTCAACTCCCCCCTCCCCAAAAAATTCATTTTGGCTCCGTTTTTTTTCATTCCTGAAGGTCCCAAACTTCTCCAAACTCCCTCAAATTCCCTCCAAACCCCCCCAAAATGACTCAAGACCCCCCCAAAAAAATCCAGGACCCCTCCCCAATTTCCCATCCCCCCCTCAATTACCCCCTCCCCAAAAAATTCATTTTGGCTCCATTTTTTTCAAATCTGGGGGTCCCAAACTCCCTAAAATTCCCCCCAAACCTCCCCAAATTGTTCAGGACCCCCCCAAATTGTTCAGACCCCCCCCAAATTATTCAGGACCCCCCCCAAAAGGTCCAGGACCCCCCCCAGGACCCCCACCTCATATTCCAGCTCCTCGGGGCGCTCGGGCTCCCCCAAATCCGTGGGATCAAAATAATCCTGGGGGAGGGGGGGCCTGGGGGGGCACAAAAAAATATCGGGGGGGGGTCCCAGAGTGGGGGGAGGGGTCCAAGAGGGTTTTGGGGGGGTCTTGGGGGGGGTTTAAGGGGGGGAGGGGGTTCATAAAAAGGTCCCTGATGGGTTTTTGGGGAGGGGGGGAGGTCCAAAAATGGGTCTGGGGGGGTCCTGGGGGTGGGGAACACCCAAAATGGGTCTGGGGCTCAGAGGGGGGGTCCTGAAGGGGTCAGAAAGGTTCAAATGGGGGGGGACACCCCAAAATGGGTCTGGGGTCACAATGGGGGGGGTTTAAGGGGTCTCTGAAAGGGGGGACACCCCCAAAAAGGGTCTGGGGGCTTCAGCAGCTGCCAGTGAGGGGTGCTGGGGGGTCAGGTGGGGGGAGACCCCCAAATTGGGGTCCCTGGAGGGGTCTAAGGGTCAAGGGGGGGGTCCCCAAGAATTTGGGGAGGGGTCTGTGGAGGATCCAAGGGCCAAGGGAGGCTCCTCAAGGAATTGGGGAGGGGTCCGGGGGTCCCTGGGGGGGTCTCTAAGGCTCAGGGGGTCTCCCCAGGGATCCGGGGGTGTCCGGGGGTCCCCTCCAGCCCCCCCCGGGGGTCGCGGCGCCCCCCACTCACGGCTCGGCCCCCCCCAGGCGGCTCTCGAAGCTGATGGTCGGTCTGGGTGCCGCTGTCCACCAGCCCCCCTCCCCCAATTGTGGGCGGGGGTCCCGGCCCCCCCCAGGAGGGGCTCGGGGGGTTCCCCCCGCCGGGGTGGGGAGGGGGGCGACCCCGGGGGCTCCTCCTCAGCACCTGCAGCACCAGAGGCTCCTTGGACCCCCCCCGGGGACCCCCCCGGCGCGACCCTCCTTCCCGCTCACCTGGGGGATGGGGGGGAGGGGATGTCAGGACCCCCTCCTCAAAATTCCGAGGGGATCCCCATTGTCCCTCAAACCATCGCTGTCCCCCCCATCCCCCTCCCCAAATTCAGCCCCGGAGCCTCCCCAAAGCCCCCCCGAGCCCCCCGCCCACCCCTCCATTGTCTGAGCTCGCCCGGAAGCGGCGGGCGCGGTTTCCATGGCAACCGTGGGGGCGGGGGGCGAGGGGGACACCGAGACCCCTCCCCAAATCCACAGCGGCCCCTGAAGCCCCCAAGGACCCCCCCCCCCGAAGCCCCCAGACCCCCCTCACCTGTTCCACCCCTCCCCCTTTTACCTGGCCTGGACCCGACCCCTCCCCAAATTGCGCCCCTCCCCCCACCTGTACCTGGCCCTGAAGCCCCCCCAGGACCCCCCCCCCACTCGGCTGTGCCACCCCCCCGAAGCCCCCAGACCCCTCATTTACCTGGCCTAAACCCGCCCAGCCCCCTCCCCCAAATTGTTCTCCCTTTACCTGTCCCCCTCCCCCAATCCCCGGCTGCTGCAGCCCCCGAGCCCCCAGACTCATTTCCTTTATCCCCCCCCTCCCCAATTCCCACACTCCCTCCTCACTCATCCTCCCCCTCCGCGCCCCCAGACCCATTTCCCTCCCCTCCCCATTATCCCCCTCCCCATTTATCCTTCCCTAGCCCGGTACCTTCAGCCCCCTCCCCATTCATTCTCCCTCTCTCCCCCTCCCCATTTACCCCCCATTCCCCCCGAGCCCCCAGCCCCATTTTCCCTCAGCTCGGTACCTGCAGCCCCCTCGCCCCCAGCCCCATTTTCCCCTCGCCCCCAGCCCCATTTCCCCTCCCCCATTTATCCCCATTTTCCCTCGCCCCCAGCCCCATTTTCCCCTCGCCCCAGCCCCATTTCCCCTCCCCATTTATCCCCATTTTCCCTCGCCCCCAGCCCCATTTCCCCTCCCCATTTATCCCCATTTTCCCTCGCCCCCAGCCCCATTTTCCCCTCGCCCCCAGCCCCATTTCCCCTCGCCCCCTCCCCACATTTCCCCCCATCCCGGTACCTGCAGCATCACCCGGTGCTGCTCCTCCGGTTTCTGCACCACGCACATGTTGCAGCCCATGGCGGGACCCCCCCCTCACCTGCGACCCCCCCTCACCCCCGGGGACCCCCCCCCGCCCCCTCCTCAGCCTCGCCCCCCTCTCTCGGGGGGGCGGCAGCGCCCGCCCCGCGCCCCCCCCCCGGCCCCCATGGCGGGCTCGGGGCCGGGGGCTCGGGGGCGGCTCCGGGCCGGTTCCGCGGCCCGGGGGAGGCTCGAAGGGCCGGGGTTGGTGGTTCCGGTTCTGGTTCCGGTTCTGGTTTCGGTTCTGGTTCCGGTTCCGGCTCCGGTTCCGGCCGGTTCGGGCCGGTCCGGCCGCGGCGGCGGCGGCCGTGAGGGGAGGGGGGCGTGGCCAGGCCGTGAGGGGAGGGGGCGTGGCCAGGCCGTGAGGGGAGGGGGCGTGGCCAGGAATGGGGGCGTGGCCAGGCCGGAGGGGGCGTGGCCAGGCAGTGAGGGGGATGGGGCGTGGCCAGGCAGTGGGGGCGTGGTCAATGTGGGCGTGGTCTCGCCGATGGGGGCGTGGTCAATATGGGCGTGGTCGCGGCGATGGGGGCGTGGCCAATGCAAATGAGGGCGCCCGATGAGACCCCAGAGACCCCAAAATTCCCACGGACATCGCAAAGACCCCCCAGACCCCCCAAAGACCCCCCAGACCCCCCCAAAACCCCCCCAAAGCCCCACAGGACCCCTCTGCCCCACCCCTATTCCTATAGACCCCCTCCCCAAATTATAGACCCCCTAAATCCCCCCAAAATCCCCTATAGTCCCCCCAAAACCCCCTAAATCCCCCCCCAAAATCCCCTAAATCCCCCCAAAATCTCCTAAATACCCCCTAAATCCCCCCCAAAACCTCCTCAATCCCCCCCAAATCCCCCCAAAATCTCCTAAATCCCCCCAAAATCCTCTATAGCCCCCCCAAAATCCCTAAATCCCCCGAAAATCCCCTAAATCCCTCCCAAAACCTCCTAAATCCCCACCAAAATTCCCCAAATCCCCCCAAAATCTCCTAAATCCCCTCCCAAATCTCCTAAATCCCCCCAAAAATTCCCTAAATCCCCA